>NW_015655565.1:1339764-1356238 GCF_001515625.1 Sinocyclocheilus rhinocerous | reverse complement strand
GCACCAAGAGCTTGTAACACTCCAAAGAGAAAGGAAAATTTGAAATCGCATCATATGACCCCTTTAATATATTTTAAAATGCAATTCATTCATGGCAAAGCTGAATCGAACATAAAACCATGTCTGCATTTGTGATCGGAGAAATGACAAACTACAAACCCTACTCTACAATGCTCAAAACTCGCGTTTGAATATGCAATTCATTCATGGCAAAGCTGAATCGTCAGTGTCACATGATCCTTCAGAAATCATACTAATATACTGATTTGATGCTCAAGAAGCATTTCTTGCTATGAAGTTTGAAAACATTGAGCTGCATAATGTTTTGGTGGAAATTGTGATACTATTTTTTCAGGATTCTTTGATGAATAGAAAATTTAAAAAACAGCATTAATTTGAAATAGAATTCTTTTGAAATATTATAAATGTCTTTACTGTCACTTTTGATCAATTTAATATCTCCTTGCTGAATAAAAGTATTAACTGCTTTATTTTAATAAAAAAAGAAAAAAAGACTTTACTGTCCCAAAGTGTTTAAGCACTGTGGCTCTATCAAAACATTGCTTATGTCATTATTTTTGCTGTTCTGTTTGGTGAAGCTAATATCACAGAAATTAAGCTACGTTATTTTGGGCAGTACTGAAGGAACAGGAGTAATCTGAATTGTGCTTTCAATTTGCAAAACTAGCATCAGAATAATAGAGCCACACTGACATTTGTAGTGCTAAACTTTCTCCTAAAGAGAGGAGGATTCTATCTTCTGTGTTGAAAACATGAAACTGGAATTGTCCAAAGATTTAATAGAAATACCGTAGAAGTACTGTATCTTCTGGCCTCTTTAGAGCCCCAGGAGGGGTTCAGAACAGTTAATTTGTCATTTCTTGTCTTTATTCTTCATGAGTGGGTGTCAGCGTAGACCCCATTCCTCATTGTTAACATACACGGTGGAGTCCTGGAGATTCTCTTGAAATTCGTCCTCTCAAATGTAGTCATGTTTTGCAACGCACCCATTGTGGTTAAACTCATCCTAGAAAGTGATTGCTGGGGCTTGTTCCATTTTTGCCTCCTCAGGCCATCATCCATCACTTCGATGGTGTGCAGGCAACACAGCCTTGTAATTTTCTTCCATATTTCATGAGCTCATTTCAAAAAATCTGTTTCAGACTACAAAATACTAGGAAAAGAAGGGGCTTTTAGAAGCTTCCCATCTCTGTAATGCTCTCAGGGTGTCAGGGAGATCTCCGTGGTGACGTCTCCATGACAGAGTCTCAGGTGAGGTAACGCCTCAGTCACAGTGGCGCTTACCAGATGCTGCTATGTTGTTGTCCATTAAGGTATGAGAGGTCTTTCTCCGTGCTGTCAGGTCCTCACAGTAGACCCCTGTGCCCCTACCTAGTCACAATATAGCCAGAGAGCAGCTTGAGTGGTTGATATTTCCTCATCTATAAATCCCTGATTTATAATCCAATTATTTTATTTTTTTTACTCATGAGTAAGTGCTTTTAATGACTTTTAATTACACTTGCTGGTCATCTGGGTAACACCCCTGGGCAGCTAGTTTCTAGGTTGGTTATAATCTTAGAAGCGAAGTACAGTTCCTATCTGAATGGGGAAAGACAGAAATTTACCAAGCTGTTTGCCAAGATTACATTTCAAATCAGTAGTACAATTTGACAACAGTGGTACAGTAGCAGAAAATTCAACTTCTTAGCTCAGCTTCTTAATTATGTTAAAAATGTAAGCTGTCTGTCAATGTTACATTTGAAGTCAGAAATAAAAGCTAATAGCAGTGTATTTAGCATTAGCATTTAGCAAAAATGTGGCTTCTTTGGCTTTAATCATATGGAACATTTGTCAAGGTTATATTCCAATAACGTTTCAAGTCAGAAATAAAAGCTAAAAAGAGTGTATTTAGCATTAGCATTTAGCAAAAATGTGGCTTTAACTTAAATCATGTTAAAATGCACTCCTTATCAAAGTTACATTACAAAGTTACAACATGAGGAATAAATAATCAGGAATAGACTCTTAACAACTGTGTTTGACATTAATATTTAGCAAAAATGTGACTACTTTAGCTTAAATCATGCTAAAAATGTGCTAATACTGATGTCTGTTTGACGTCTGCATTTACATCTGCAAGACGTATTTTTTGAGTGTTTGCTCATCTGCAATACGTCTATAGGAGGTTTCCTATCAGATGTTTAGAAGATGTCCTTAAGATGGTTATGATTTAGAATGTAAATCTGACGTCTGAAAGACATCTATCAGATGTTTGTACACAGCAGATGCTTTCCAGATGAAGCGATCTTTAGCAGACATCTTGCAGACGTACGTGTGCTATCTGGGAAGCTGTTTGTCAAGGTTACATTTCAAATCAGGAATAAAATTAACTAGAGTTGTATTTAGCATTAGCATTTAGCAACAATTTGGCTGCCTTAGCTCAAATCATGCGAAAAAAGTTGCAGTTCAATAACATTCGAAATCAGAAATAAAATCTTAAGAGTTGTATTTAGCATTAGCATTTATTTCACTCAAATGTTGCTTCTTTAGCTTACATCTTGCAAAACAGAACATTCATAGTTGCATTCACAGTTTATAGCTGCAGTGTCTTATGAATGAAAACTGGGGCATCTCCAGGTTTCTGTGTTCTCGTATTGCTCTTTTTGGCTTGTTATTATCAAGTGTCCTGAGTCCCTTGTGCTTTCCTCCCCCACAGGTCAGGAGTCGGAGTGACTGGATCGAAGCAGACCATGTTCTACGCAGAGGTGTCCGAGGAGAATCGTGTCGGAGAGGGAGGAGGTAAACCCCAAGAGGGTGAATTGATCGAGGTGGTCAAAGTTCCCCTTCACGAAGCCATGACCTTTGCCTTTGATGAGAGCATCCCTAAAACGATGGGTGTCATTTTCAGCTTCATCTGGTTCCACAGCAACATGTCACCGAAGTACAAGATCTCCACCAACGTGTAACACAACGGTTCCAAGCCATCCAGAAATACAAGTCATTGCATACATTTTTATATATAGTAATCAAAATGGTCATAACTGTTAATTATTTTGTTATTTCTTACACTTTTATCTGTTTATTGTGGTTCTAGCTATTGTCTTAAGCAGCACTTGTGTGCCATCCGCTGAAGAGGTTCATTGTGAGTTTGTTTCGTGTAACCGAATGCTTTGTTTTTAACATGTCAGGAATTTCAGCCAGCCATTTGAATTCACACCCCGGCCCTTAAAGACTTTGTAATGGTGATCTGTTCCACTCTAATTTGAGAGGGTAAGATCTGAAAGACTGTGTTGATATCATCAGAGAGAGGATCATTCGTGATTGAAGCTGTACTTTGTGGTCAGAAAGTGAGACCTCTAGCCATATTCCCACCAGTTTTGCTGTCAGGCCATTTAGTAGAATGACATTCATTTTTAAATATCAATAAGCAAGTAAATAATCACAATAATTAATGTAAATTATGTGACTAACACACAGGCAGCTACACAAATGAGAGAACTTGAGAGCCACTTCTTATAAAACAATCATTGACAAAGAAAAACAATTACGCTGTTGCATTTATCTCAGGTCCAAAGCTGACTTTTGGGACATTCAGGGTTAGTGATGATGCTGAAAAATACTGAGGTGTTTTTATTTATTTATTTTTTATTGCCGCTTAACATTAAGTTGATATTCTGAGTATTTTGCACAGAATTTATTCATGAAATATCTACTACAAAAACCTAAAGTGTGAGTACAGTGCTAGTGCTACAGGTTTAACGCTGCTTTGCCATAATCATCATAACTATAACATTGTTCTGAATTATTTCAGAACTTATGGAATAGAATATATTAGGGGTGCATGAGCTTGCCTGCTGAAGTAAAAAAAAAAATAATAATTTCAAATACCATATATTGTCAGAGGACTGGTACCTCCTAAAGTCACAGCAACAAAGCACAGTGACTTTCCTGAAATCCCTTGAATATGATACTTGAAATAATTTGTATTACAGTTGCAGTTTACTGTATGAATATATAGGGTGATGACTATAAATGCTTGATTATAATCAATATACCCTCAATATTTTCCATGATACCTCGAAGATTTGAGAGGCTGCTTGTAATTTCACTTGCAAACATTTTATCAAGGTGAGCTGAAGCTTTCTGGATCAGATTGTCGCTCTGTTGTAGTTCAGTTCAGATTCTCTTATGCACAAAGCATTCCCTAGCTTAATTCCAATTGATTAATCAGTCAGTTGTTTTTCCTAAATCTTGTTGGATTCATTCTTTTGTGAAGGATATTGAAGTGCACAAACATTTGTTAATACTATCTTTGTTTTTGTCATGACTATTATCACCGTCACTTTAAATAAATTGAGTATTACCAGCTGATTGGATCTTATTGTAAAGAATTTCCTCTATCCTATCACTGTACTCTGTAGTCTATATTCTATTGTGATTGTTTATCAGCTTTATCAATACATATGGTCAGTGTGCTAATTCACAAGTTACCATATAATCAGTCAAAACGAGTGTTGTGGAAAAAGACAAACAGGTTTGGTTTGGTCCACAATGGGAGTGTTTTTAAACTTCAAGCGCTCCTTTTAAAGTATGCAAATGAGACATTTAAGAATTATGCATTTGATTTGGAAGCATTATTTCATATCACAATGCCTCAGATATCATTTTCTTAATCTCTTCTTATAAAAAAAAATCTTTGAACTTGTTTGAGTGTTTTGTACGTTTATCTCAGGATAGGGCTTCATTTCTTTTAAAAATTAATAAATTGTTGATTTATTGTCATGTGCCACTGTTAGTAATGCTTGATTTCCAAACTTACTGATTGTTTTCATGTATGGCACCTCGAACGGATATATATATATATATATATATATATACACACACACAATTAAGTATCTTTTGACATTTGAAAATATAATATTGAAGTGCACAAACATTTGTTAATACTATCTTTGTTTTTGTCATGACTATTATCACCGTCACTTTAAATAAATTGAGTATTACCAGCTGATTGGATCTTATTGTAAAGAATTTCCTCTATCCTATCACTGTACTCTGTAGTCTATATTCTATTGTGATTGTTTATCAGCTTTATCAATACATATGGTCAGTGTGCTAATTCACAAGTTACCATATAATCAGTCAAAACGAGTGTTGTGGAAAAAGACAAACAGGTTTGGTTTGGTCCACAATGGGAGTGTTTTTAAACTTCAAGCGCTCCTTTTAAAGTATGCAAATGAGACATTTAAGAATTATGCATTTGATTTGGAAGCATTATTTCATATCACAATGCCTCAGATATCATTTTCTTAATCTCTTCTTATAAAAAAAAATCTTTGAACTTGTTTGAGTGTTTTGTACGTTTATCTCAGGATAGGGCTTCATTTCTTTTAAAAATTAATAAATTGTTGATTTATTGTCATGTGCCACTGTTAGTAATGCTTGATTTCCAAACTTACTGATTGTTTTCATGTATGGCACCTCGAACGGATATATATATATATATATATATATATATATACACACACACAATTAAGTATCTTTTGACATTTGAAAATATATATATATATTTCAAAAATGAAATATTGCATGTGCACTCTGTATTACATTGATCTGCATTCAGTTTAAATGAATAAAAAGGTTACTGCCTTAGGTCATGGAGTCTCTATTTGTGTCAGTTTTAGTCGGTATCTGTGCAAAATTATACATATGCAAAATTGTAAACTTGTTAACTGAGGGGGGTTACAGAGTATTTGTTAAATATAAAAACAAAATATATATTGTGTGTTTGAGTGGTCCAGACGCTACACAACACTATTTTCTCAATGAAATCCAGAACTTGTTTCTTTGGGGTGCCGATTCCAAAAATAGTGCACGTTTTGCTCTAGCGCACTTTTCCACAAAAGATGTGCATTTTGAAGCATTTTTGCTTTCGACAACCATTTTTAAGGTGAAGAAGTATTGTATTATCCCTTAATCAACAGAAAATCTGCCGCAAAAAACATAGTTCCTATCTTCCTTTAAACCAGGCTACAACTATTTGTTCAATTCTCAGCCATTTTTCACATGAATGATTCTGAAGATGTTATTTAATACCTAATCCTGATTTCAAGGTTAGAATTTTGTCCATCGACAAAATAAAATATACATATGACCAAGGTGTTTTCTGCTACATCCAAACAACAGATTGTTACAGATTTTGTGGGGGGAAAAACTAATGGAAAGTTCTCATTGATATTTTTGAACTTGGAATCATCAAATTAGGTAATATTAGGCCTTTGTTGCATATCATCTTATCAGCATTAAGCTTAATTTATTAACGTGTTTATTTAAAGTTTTTTGACGTTATTAGACTTTTTAGTGATGTCACGTGATGTTTTCATCCAAAACTGAGGGACAATTTGTGAAGTCTTTCTCATCCAGAGCTCTCTAGGGGTCAGAGTGAGTTCTCCGTTATGTAGAGCTTCGAGAGGAGTTGAGTTGTCAAGGTAATGTTTGTTTTCATCTCTGCTCTTTTTAGGCACATTGGTAATCATTAGACAGCCTTACTGATGGATGTCCGGGGATTGTGGAGGAGGGACAGGTGGTTGGGTGAGGGGGTCACAAATAATAGCATTAAGTAACTGAGTGCAACTACCACCACTTCGCTATAGCAACCACACGCCTCACAACAAGACACAATGAGTGATCTGTGAGGCAGGGAAGAGGAGAAGACATGGCAAGGGCACTTAAGCATGTTTTCTATGCTTCTTGATTTACTGATGGCTTTGTCAGATGTACTAAGCTCTTTTTTGGCTTTTCTTGTTGTGTGTTTAATGTAATGAACTGGGAACCGCTCTAGAGATGCGATGATTATTTCATAGTACACCTTAATGGGATTAGCTTGCTAATAGAAATTAATGGTGGGGGTGGGACAAGTTTACATGAAGATTTTGCCTCGGTCGTGATTCTTTCAGGTGCATTTTTTTATCATTAACCCTGTGATGCCTGACATTAAATAATAGATAATTTGTTTGAAATGAAGTTTTTGAAATTTTATACAAAAAACTAAAATAATAATAAAAAGTTTGCATGTGTTTTTGTTGACTATCATATTTGATTTCCACACACTGGCTTATATAGTGAAAATATAGAGCTCATATTTGAATTATCCCTTTAACACCAGTCTATACACAATGGATTATGAATATTCCAGATGTTGTCTTTGTGAAGCCTGGCATCGGTTTGATTTGCAGAGGGAAATTCACTTTATAATGAAAATGATGTGTGGGAGACAAGAGTTGTGCTGCTTTGAGTTTGGTGCCAATCTCATAATTTTCTCTGTATACTTTTATCAAGCACAAAATATAATTGTGACTTTATACCTCAATTTATGCAACTTTATTGTAATTATGACTTTGTTTCTCATAATTGTGACTTTATTTCACAGTGTGACTCAAACTTCATTTGACAATTACAGTACCTTTTTAATAATTTTCTGTGAGGCAGAAACAGGCTTTCTCTGTTGAGCAAACATTACTAACGGGTCTCTTGAGGCTGCCAATTTCTTCAGTCAGTTAGTATTTTATAGTTTCACATTATTTGCATATATAATTTTGACTCTAGTCCACCTGTTAATATAAGCCTATCTGCTGAGCTTCTAGCAACAGTGTATGGAAATGCTGTTCAAAAGATTCTCTCATACAGAAGGTGTGGGTTTCAAATGGTTTATGGGCTAATTTTCATTTTTGGGTGAACTAACCCTTTAAAGGTAGAACGATAGCCCATATTGTTACTTATATGCAAGACACAGATATGTCATATTAACATATTAACTTACAGCCCACTGAGTTTGTTTGCAGAGCTGACTTGATCTTTAGTTGCCTAATGTATCACCTTTACACATGTATCCCCTTTGAATATTTATCATGAGAAAGTACGTAAACTGAAACATTTCTAACATTTGGTGCGAATCTAGCTATCAGTTTCAGTTTGATACATTATCACATTTGAGCTGTCTTGCCTATGCAACTTGCCTAAGACAACATGTACCCACTTTTGCTCTCCTTAAAAGAAAAAAAAAAAATCACCCCTGCAATAGCAAACTGTAAACAATAGCAAACTGTCTTTTTCTTAACAGTGTATTTTGTTAATAACAAACATATCATACAACACAAGAACAGTTACAAGAAAATACCAAAAAAATGAGACATTTTTAAATAATTAAGATAATTTTTGTTCTTTATAAATCAAATGGATTTTACAAAGAGTCTAATTCATTTTTATTAAGGGGTAAAGATGGGATACAATTTGAAAAATTATTTAGCATATCTCAAATTTGACAACATACTCCAGGGGTTTCTTTTAATCTCATTATAATAAAAAAATATATGTCTTTTGAGGTAAAATAGTGTGTAATACTGGCGGAATCATCAAATATATGAAAGCCAGCAAGTGGTAATCTGGCGGCATTGCGTCAGGTAGCCCGCCCACATTGAAATCTCATTGGACCAAAGTAGCATCAAACATGGACCGGGACATGCTGATTGGTTGTAGACATTTAGAATTGGATTTTCTACACAAAATGGATAGAGCGCGCAAACAGAGAGAAACTGTTTTGATTGGCCGTGTTATTGTGATTGATTGCTTCGCGCCACGCCCCACTCTCGTGTTCGGCTTGGACAGAGACAAGTTGCAGCTGGAGCCTCTTGAAGTCGCTCCTGTTATGGAACACATTGTGGTAATTGTGATGATTTTGTTCACATATGTTATCGACTTAATGTGAATTTTATGCCATCAGCTCATCATTAATTTACTTGCTTAATAATTGCATAAAATGTCAATAAATGAGACTGATTCAATAAGGCTAATTGTGTAGAAGTTGATGTGCAGATGACACTAAAGCCAAGCTAAGTTGCCAGAACCAATACTTGTAATCAGCAGTGGCGGCTCGTCAGGGGAAGTACAGCTTCCCCATAATTTTGAGGTGAAAATGGGAGGAGGACGATTTAATGTTAATAAAATTCACAATTCATTTCAGTTCCTGTCTCAAAATGTGTATTTTTTTGTTTGTAATTTCACAGTTGTAATACCATAACCTATCGCGAATGTGCCGAATCTGCTGATGTAATTACAAGTGATGGAGAGGGGGGAAGGGTAGCCGTTTCCGTTTAAAAAACGTTTTGCACCGTTTTTGTCGGGGCTGAACGCAGCCCTGAGCTCTCGTGCCTCTGTTGGTAAAAAAAAAAATTAGCCAATCACCATCCAGTGTTGAGAAAAGAACCCTCGCATATCAACTGATATGGTCTAATATCAACCAATCATCAGAGACGTAAATTACGTGATATCCTCATAGACACTTGTGCCACTTTGGACCAAGACGCTGCATACCAATTTTCAAGTCGATCAGACCAACGGTTGCCTAGTTATAGCTGAATTTATGTTTTTTCTGTCTTATAGCACCCCCAAGTGGCAGAGCAGCGCAATTTTTTTTTATCTGACCAAAGATTGAGCTCCTACATATGTGTACCGAGTTTGGTGAAGATATCTCATTCCGTTCAAGAGTTATGCTTCAAATAATATTTGGCTAACGTTAGCATAGACGCTTTTTGGCGCAAAAGCGTCTATGAAAATTTTTTCGCACAAAAATCGAAATTTCACCTTTTTTTGATAATTATTGATATTCAATGTCCACCGAATATTTTTGCAGTGGTTTGGTTCCGATCAGGCGAAAAACCTAGGACTAGTTCGCAAAAGTAGGTTTGGGATATAGGACAATTTTACGGAAAAACCGTGCGTCCTAGAGAAAATCTGTCTGACTCCACTTTCGTTCGTGTTGACCCAAAGATCGCAACAATGTAAAATTTTTGAGTCTACGACAAAAGGTGCACGAGTTAGGGCCAAAAATGTCTGAAATTTTAGTTTTTTGCGCTGTAGCGCCCCCCTTTGGCCGATTGGGGTGAGTCTTTGTCAGAATGTCCCCTCAGGGAGCTCTACCTTCTGGCCAAGTTTAATCTCTCTACGCCTTACGGTTTGGTCTGCACGATCAGTTTTAGCGGAGAAAAATAATAATAATAAAAAAAATTCTAACAATTACAATAGGGTTTCAGCACTGCGTGCTTGAACCCCTAATAATCGGCAGGGATCCCAGACCAATACAATTAGTGTGCCTCCTCTATTTTAAAACCCACGAGCCGCCACTGGTAATCAGTGCACATGAGATTGCAGGTGTCAAGGGATTGTCCTCCCTTCCTGTTATTTCCTCCTAAGGCTAACCACTCAAACATAGCCTGTGGCATGAAATCTAGCCTTTTCGTAGTTAGCCCTATTTACCATCTGTCAGTGTCTAAAGAATTATCTAACTGTATAATCACAGTATTTTGCATCTGTGCATCAAAACTGCTCTTTTAATTCTTTAGTGTTAATGCATTTGAGCCTTTGGAGTAATAATCATATTTTCATTTCAGTTTTCATGGCATCATAATCTGTTTTGCCTGCTAGGAAGTAATTTTTCAAATTGTCCTGCTGAGACTGGTCCTGGTTTCCAGTAATTCCTGCTTTCACTTTCACTCTGCTTCCAATGCCTCAGGGCAGGGCACTCAAAATCTGACATGTAAGTGATCATTTGTTTCCTCTTTCAAGCTACACCAGCTTCTGAGCATCTCATGATCAGCATGTGGGTTTGTGTTACAGATAAGGGCTTCTTTTTCCACCGCCCTTGGCTGTGGATCACCTACACTGATGTGCTTGTGTTCAGATCTTCTTTAAGTATTTTGAGTTTGCTCCTCACTGTAAGCAGAGTTCCTTGAGGTGTATTACATTGATATGGATGCTGTGAGTTCCTGGGTTGAGGTACAGTACATACATACAGATGTTATCATTGCAGACCTGAAGGCTGAGTTTCTTGACTTCCAATCCACCTACAGCATTCCTCAAAAATTCTATAGTACAACCAGCGCTGCGTGAAAAACTTGTTGCCAGGGAACGAGATGGTAACAGGTCATGGAACACCCCCTCAGGGTTTTGTTCAATGAGATGCAAGTCTTCCTGTCAGTCTGTTTGCCTCTCAGAGCATTTGCTAACCTTCACCGTATCTTCTTAAGGGCTATGGTAGTATTCTTCAAAACTGAACATCAGTTATTACACTTGCAAGCACGTTTTTACTCATTTTGGTTTTATCAGTGCTCATGAATTGCGTAATGCACATCTATTAACTTGTTCATCAATACGTTAAAAATGCAATGATGAGCATGTTTTTAATTTTTGAATTAAAATAAATTTTAATATTTTTGGGGGGCATAGACTGCTTATAAAAATGTTATACCATATTTGAGCCAAATTATACATATTTATATGTGTGTATATAAAATCAAAAATCAAGTTTATGTGTATATATAAAGTCTCTATATATAAAGACTTTTTTTCTTAAGCTATAAAAGTTTTTTTTTTAAACCATATGAAACCAACATGAATACAAATAAGACATTTCAAAGAAGTCTTTAAAAGATGGTAGTAGTATGTAAGCCTCATTTTATCTCACAATTATAGCTTTTTTTTTTGTGGCGTAAAGAAGCTTACATACTTTGTTTACATCTCGCAATTCTGTGTTGTTGTTTTTTTTTTGTCATGCAGTAAAAATTCCATCTCACAGACTTATTTTCTCACAATTACAAATTTATATTTCACAATTCGTTTTTCTTCTCAGAATCGCAAGTTTACATCTCGCAATTCTGAATTTATATCTCACAATTCTGACTTTTTTTTTAAGTATTGCAAGATAAAAGGTTGCAGTTACTTTTTTTTAATCTTGTTGGGGAAACAAGCTTCTGTAGTAAAAAGTTAGTTAGCGTAATGTAATGTTCGCAGGTAATAAGAAACCCTACCATACACCACACAAGCCCATCACATGATGTTTCCACTATGTCACTACTGATGATTAAATAGTAATGAGCTCCTCTAGTAAATGGCTCCCAAATTCGTCCAGAGTTTTGCCAAGCACTTTCATATGTAACCCGACACATGGACCTCTTACAGCTCGCCCATTGTGCTTTAGTGTAAGAGGCCGTCTGTGCAGCTGGCTATGGTGCCTACTCCCTTTCTCAGAACACTCCCAGGTGTGACCGGCCCTTTGAAGAGCAGGGAGCATTGTGCCCACCTCTGGAGTTATGACTGGCAAACAAAGAGCAGGAGGACACACAATATGATTCCAACACACTCCATCTGTATGCTAAATGGTGTGCACACAGGGGCAGTGAAACAGGATATGGCTGCCCACACCGTGTCCTGAGAAGCTTTTGGCTTGGAAATGGTGGTCACCAAACATGGTGTGGCCAACAGGTGTCAAATTTTTGCTTTGTTTTTGCGGTTCAGTTCCTGAATGAGAAATTGTAGCAGATCCCTGTGAAGGAATCTCATGGATGATGGCATCATAATTCGGCTAATGTCCGTCCCATGCACTGAACGCGCTGTCCTCCACATCACGAGTAGACACGCCCCTTATTGCTGATTGGCTACAAGTTTGTTTTGCTATTCGGCCAGAATCAGTTTTCTAAAGTGTTTTTGAAAAATCACATACCCTGCCTTTAAAGGTATAGTTCACCCAAAAATGAAAATTACCCCATGATTTACTCACCCTCAAGCCATCCTAGGTGTACATGACTTTCTTCTTTCAGACAAATACAATCGGAGTTATATTTAAAAATCCATATTTAAAAATGTATAAACGATAATATCTAGCATTCGCTAACTGTTGTATGCGTGCTCATGAGAGAATGGCGTTCCAGCGGATGATGTAGGACATAGGCGCAGTGTAAGCTCCGGTGAGAAGTGACGAACGCGGAAGCGCAGAGGAGAGAGCAAAACAAAACACTGTTCACAAATGTAAGTACAAAATGAGGATTTGTAAAGAAAAATGTCAGAGGATTTCGATATAAGCCAAGAGGAGACTGGTTTTCCTTTGCTGTAAACAAAAGTTGGTTCTCGTGAGACCAGCATGTTCTTACCGGAGCTTACGCTATGCCTATGTCCTACGTCATCCGCTGGAACACCACTCTCTAGTGAACGCGTGTATGACAGTTAGCAGAAGCTAGAGATTACGGTTTATAAAGTTTTAAATATGGATATTTTTCTTACACAAATGCATAAATTTGCTTCAAAAGGCCTTTATTAACCCCCCGGAGCCTTGAGGAGCATTTTTATGATGGATGGATGCACTTTATTGGACATCAAAATCTCAACACCCATTCACTGCCATTACAAAACTTGGAAGAGCCAGGACATTTTTTTTTAAGTTATGTTTATGGGCTTTTTATGCCTTTAATGTGAGAGGACAGTGGAGAGCTGACAGGAAAGTGTTTGGTGGAGAGAGGGGAGCGGGATCGGCATAGGACCTCGAAGGGGGAATTGAACTCGGGTCACCGTGAGCGCAGTTGCACTATATGTTGACACACTAACCACAAGGCTATCGGCGCCGACGAGCCAGGATGTTTTTAATATAACCGATTGTATTCATCTGAAAGAATAAAGTCATACACCTAGGATGGCTTGAGGGTGAGTAAATCACGGGGAGTAAATCAATTTTCATTTTTGGGTGAACTATCCCTTTAAGCAGTTTCCTTCATCTTTTAATGAACAATAATAATAATAATAATATAAACAAATAAATGCTGTAAATAAAAATACATTTTTACTTAAAATAGGCCAAATATTTTGTTGCGGATAAAATATCTAAATTCTATAGCCTCTAATGCATCAAATTATCATTGTGTCATTTTTATGCAGTCATGTCCTGGTCATTGTAGTTTATGAAGGGGTCACTCTTCACTGTGTTTCGGGTGACAGGAATGATGCATGTTTCGATTCCGAGTGAGGCAGAGAACCGGCTGTGAGAACACAAGGTCCTCTCTGCTTATCATAGACATTGTAGATATTTATGAGGCGTCACCGACTACATTCTCCTGCTGCTCTGTCTCCTACAAAGTGTGCTTCTTTCTCTCTTTCTCTCCCTGTCTTTCTCTGTGGTGATAGGCAAGAAAGGAGTTTTGATTCCACAGTCTTCACTGTATACTCTTAGACTCCGTGAACCCTCTTTGAACCAGTGGACGGATGTGGAGCTTGGAATGGAGCAGAATAAAAACAAGCAAACAGGGGAGTCACCATTCCGACTCTGTTGTAGGATATCCTGGATGAGTGCATGTCGCTGCTGTTTTTGGGCAGCTGAAGCATGTAGAGTTTGATATGCTCAGTTCTCATGAGATTCAGAAGCCAGTGTGTGACGTCATAAACAGGACGGACATCCTGGACATTTCTAGCCCAAATATAACCATTTCGCATATGGAAAAAATGTCCTTCTGAAGTGGAGGTTGAGACTGTTTTAGTACGTAAGACTGAAACAACCATGAATTGCGTAAGACATGAGCTCCAGATGTGATTATAACAGCATAATAGTCTCAGAAATCTATTGATTAGGATGCATAAATAGCACAGCTGAAATATAGTCGATAAAAATGAATAGAGGCAAGTAGTAAATATGGGTTGAGAATGGGATATTCAAATACTTGAAAATGGGGGATGTGAATGACAAACAGATATGTGCCCCCCCCCCACACTTAAATTAATTTGACAACAAAAGAATCCTCTGTGCAGATGTATTATGTCTTTAATGACACAAATAGCATAGGCATGTCCCTGCATTCTGCCCTCTTCAGAGACCCACATGAAACGAGGGTGAAGAATCTCTTGATTACGCACAACTCATCAACATTCTCAAGTGGGCTCTAATTATATATTGTTAGCATAATTTATCAGTTGCTGCTGCTCCTCAATAAACATGTCCAGGGTGAATGCGAAATTGTTTTGAAACAAATGTGCAGCTACATTATACACATTATTATGTACAAAATACATTAGAATATTACTGAAGTAAATTATGTATTTGGTTATGTGTATTATTTGAGTATATTTACAAAACTATCTATCTATTTAATCACTTGACAGGTTAGTTCTTTATCTGTGTTGCAGTATTTGTATTGCAGGCTGCTGTGAATCCGTGAGTTCTCTTTCCTTGGTACAGAGTGTCAAGGTTGATTGGGCCCATTGTATATGGTCTAATTGTAAAGATTACTGAGCAGAGCAATCTGCACCTGCTCCGAAGGAGCGAATCAGTCGGGGGTGTGTTAGGTCATTCTCAAGGGTAGACACAAGAAGCTTACACACTGCAACTTGTCATGCTCATTCTCTTAACATTAAAAACAGCCCATTATTCTGGATAACTTATTTGTTCCTTCACCATGAGACATATCTGAAGCATTGTTTTTGTATTAAACTTAATTTCAATTTGAGCACTGAATAGTGTATCAAATTCCTATTTCCTAACATGAAATTTTAAATTTTTTACAGGCTGTATTTCACATATTTGGTAAGCACACAATGACTGAAGATGAGCTCTGTCTGTCCTAAGATGTATCCCTTGTTTAGGTTACAGGCCTAGAGGAAATAATGTTTCCTCGGAGATAAGAAGACTAAGCAGGGATCAGTGATCAGGGTGTGGGGAGTCTCAGCTCTGTCAGGTGTCAGATGCCCTCATGTTATGCACCACTGCAAATATGCACACCACTTTTACCATGCAAGAGGTCACAGAGTGCTTGACAGGGATTTGACCCTGAAAATAGACATTATTTTACAATTTACTTTTTATCGTTCTCATGATATATTTCTCTGTCAACATTATGATTCAGAGGATGAATGTTACCAATAGCAAAAGAGAACAAATACTTTAAAACACATAACGAGGAGTCATTCACATTATGTAATGTGACATACTTCACTAGTTGTCTATCACGTCTTCATAAATTAGGCTTTGGTGTCCAACGGCTTACTAGGAGAATTGTTTTTGGAACGTGAAGAGTGAGATTCCATTGAGAACAACCGATGCCATTTCCTTATTCTTCTGTTTGCTCTTTTAAAGTTATGGGAGGATAAGTAGTTTATTTCAGATTTTTAAAACCACATGTAATTTGTATTTTTTCCCTTGATACCTTTTTGCTGTAATGCCTCATTGAAACCCATCTGCTCTGAAAAAAACAAACATTTTTGACACATTTGTTATTATGGCCATGGGCTAAAAAAAACTTAAAACTCACTGACCATTGACTGACAGCCTCATGCAGGGTGTCACACCTCCACGGATGACATTAGTTAATGTCAGGGCTGGCAAGATTAGCCTTTTGCATGAAATTATATGTGAGTCACGCTTTGTAAGGCTTATGTTCAGATAAAAGTAAATTGCCTCAGGTTATTGGCCAGGTATGAACAAAGGTAAAGCAAAAAATAGAAGCAAAACCTGTACTTATTTTCCCCCCACTTTTTTGCCTAAAGGTAAAGCAAAAAATATATATATAAAATAGGGATATAACCCAAAGTATTTGGTTGTCTATAAAATTGCTTTAGAAATGCAGTCATATTGAAATGTGCACATAATAATCTGGTCACTGGA
>NW_015655565.1:1319087-1334676 GCF_001515625.1 Sinocyclocheilus rhinocerous | reverse complement strand
TTCTCATGCTGAACAACAATATTTAATGTATCTGCATTACTGTAAGGGTAGGTCTAGGGTTGGGGTAGGTGTATACATTAATAAAACACAATCTAATAGGTAGAACAATTTATTTATTGTTAGTTTCCGGCCATAGCTGTATCCCTTCGAGCCATAACCCTGAACAACACATAATCCTGTAAGGATAGGTTTAGGGTTGGGGTAGGTGTAGACTTTAATAAACGATAATTTGACAGGTAGCATTTTTCATTGTCGAATTGTACTACCTACTGTTTTAATGGGAGGTAGCAAAATCTGACAGGGTAGCAGCACAAATCGACAGAACCGCTTGCCGCTGGAGTCTCTTTGCGTCACTCCTGTTAAGGAACATGCTGTGATAATTGTGATGATTTTGTTAACATATATTATCGACTTAATGTGAATTTTATGCCATCAGCTCAGCATACATTTTCTTGCTTAATAATTGCATAAAATGTCAATAAATGAGAGGAATGTTTCAATAAGGCTAATTGTGTAGATGTGGATGCGCAGATGACACTAAAGCCAAGCTAAGCTGCCAGAACCAATACTTGTAATCAGTGCACATGAGACTGCAGGTGTCAACAAGGGATTGTCCTCCCTTCCTGTTATTTCTTCCCAAGTCTAACCACTCAAACATAGCCTGTGGCATGAAATATTTAGGTAGTCTTTTTATAGTTATAGCCCCAACTTACCATCTGTCTGTGTCTAAAGAATTATTATCTAACCATATAATCATAGTATTTTGCAAATGTGCATCAACTGCTCTTTTAATTCTTTAGTAGGACTATTTGGGATTTGAGCCTTTGGAATAACAATCATATTATCATAATAATAATTTCATGACATCATCATACTTCGTCTGCTATGAAGTCTATTAAGTGGGGTTTTTTTTCGTTTTCTTTTTTTCAAAATTGTCCTGCTTTCACTTTCACTCTGCTTCCAGTGCCTCAGGGCATTGCACTCGGAAT
The DNA here is from genome assembly GCF_001515625.1 of Sinocyclocheilus rhinocerous. Lineage (NCBI taxonomy): Eukaryota > Metazoa > Chordata > Actinopteri > Cypriniformes > Cyprinidae > Sinocyclocheilus > Sinocyclocheilus rhinocerous. The sequence continues at coordinate 1,333,687 of NW_015655565.1, read as the reverse complement.
CTGACATATAAGTGATCATTTGTTTCCTCTTTCAAGCTACACCAGCTTCTGAGCATCTCATGACCAGCATGTGGGTTTGTGTTACAGATAAGGGCTTCATTTTCCACTGCCCTTGGCTATGGATCACCCACACTGACGTGTTTGTGTTCAGATCTTCCTTAAGTATTTTGAGTTTGCTCCACACTGTAAGCGAAGCTCCTTGGGGTGTATCGCATTGAAATGGATGCTGTGAGTTCCTGGATTGAGGTACAGTACATAACAGATGTTATCACTGCAGACCTGAAGGCTGAGTTTCTTGGAAAAGGTGGATTTTATGAATTGTGACGACTTCAATCCACCTACAGCATTCCTCAAAACTTCCATAGTACAACCAGCACTGCGTGAAAAACTTGTTGCCAGGAAACAAGATGGTAACAGGTCATGGAACACCCCCTCAGGGTTTTGTTCAATGAGATGCAAGTCTTCCTGTCTGTCTGTTTTGCTTCTTAGAGCATTTGCTAACCTTCAGTGTATCTTCTTAAAGGCTGTGGTAGTATTCTTCATTAACTGAACATCAGTTATTGCATTTTCCAAGCACATTTTTACTCATTTTGGTTTTATCAATGTACATCACGTCAATGGCATAATGCACATCTTTTAACTTGTTCATCAATACATTAAAAATGCAATGATGAGCATATTTTTATTTTCTGAATTAAAACTCATTTTAATATTTTTTGGGGGGCATAGGGTAAAAAAAAATAGCAAGGTAACACAACTGTCCTGACATTATAATGAAACCTTATTTCCTAAAAAAACAAATAATAATAATAACAAAATGTTTTACTGCTTCTTAAAATTGTATCTGAACCAAACTATCCACATATATATGTATATGTACGTATATAAAATCACATAAAACTAATTATTGCAGTCACACTTTATTTTAAGGTTCAATTCTCGCTATTAACAAACCAGTATTACTTTTGCCTCAATAAACTCCTAATTTGCTGCTTATTAATAATTAGTACGGTCGTTGTTAAGTTTATGGTATTGGGTATAAGGGATGTAGAATATGGTCACGCAGAATATGTGCTTTACAAGTACTAATAAACAGCTAATATCTTGATAATAGGCATGTTCATAAGCAACTAGTTAATAGTGAGAATTGGTCCCTTGGAGAATTCAGTGTTACCATTATTGCTTTATGGTTACACAACATGACATTTTTGGAGTCTTTTTTTTTTTCTTCTTGAAAATGTTATAAAGCTTCATATGGTATAAAACCATAAATACAAAAAGACATTTCTAAGAACTTTTTTTTTACTTTTTGTCCTTTTTTATCATGAATACCCGCATTGGCTCAATATACTTTAAAGAAACAAAGTATGTAAGCCTGTTTCTTGAAAGAAAGAAAAAAGTAAAATAAATAATAGGACTTTTTTCTAGTTTATATCTCATAATTCTAGTATTATGTCTCACAATTATGACTTTTTTCCCCCTAAGAATTGTGAGATGAAAAGTTGCAATTACTCTTTTTATTATTATTATTATTTTATCCCTAGGAGGAAACAAGCTTCTGCAGTAAAGAGTGTGTTAGTTAGGGTAATGTAATGTTTGCAGGTAATGAGAAATCCTACCATACACCACACAAGCCCATCACAACATGATGTTTCCACTATGGCACTACTGATGATGAAATAGTAATGAGCTCCTCTTACGCGTCATAGCTCCCAAATTCGTCCTGAGTTTTGCTGAGCACTTTCATATGTAACCCGACACATGGACCTCTTACAGCTCGCCCATTGTGCTTTAGCGTGAGAGGCCATCTGTGCAGCTGGCTATGGGTGCCTACTCCCTTTCTCAGAACACTCCCAGGTGTGACCAGCTCTTTGAGGAGCAGCAAGCATTGTGCCCACCTCTGGAGTTATGACTGGCAAACAAAGAGCAGGAGGACACACAATATGATTCCAACACACTGTCCATCTGTATGCTAATGAGAAATGGTGTGCACACGGGGCCAGTGAAACAGGATATGACTGCCCACTCCGTGTCCTGAGAGCCTTTTGGCTTGGAAATGATGGTCACCAAACTTAGCGTGGTCAACAGGTGTCGAATTTTTTGCTTCATTGTTGCAGTTCAGATCCTGAATGAAAAACTGAAGCAGATCCCTGTAGAGGAATCTCATGGATGACGGCATCAGTAGTTTTCTTTATTTTTATTAAATAATAATAATAAAATATAAACAAATGCTGTTCTTTCTATTCTATAAATTCTATAAAATTATTACAGTGCAGCTCAACTGTTTTCAGCCTTGATAATAATAAGAAATGTTTATTAAGCAGCAAATCAGCATATTAGAATGATTTCTGAAGGATTGTGTGACACTGAAGAGTGGAGTAATGGATGCTAAAAATTCAGCTTTTCCATCACAGGAATAAATAAACAGTTTAAAATACAATTAAAAATAATTTAAAAATAATATTAAAATATTGATGAATAAATGTAGCTTTGGTGAAAATAATAACATATTTTATACATATTTTAATAATAAAATTATATATCTTTTGATCAAATAAATGCAGGAACAAAATAAAAAGGTTTTATATTATTACAATAATTAAAAATACTAAATTCTGTAGCCTCTAAAGCATCAAATGTTCATTGTGTCATCATTTTATAACTCAGCTACAGACATTGTCCTGGTCAGTTTGTGGAGGGGTCACTTTTCACTGTGTTTCAGGCAACAGGAATGATGCATGTTTCGACTCCGAGTGAGGCAGAGAACCGGCTGTGAGAACACAAGGTCCTCTCTGCTTATCATAGACATTGTAGATATTTATGAGGCTTTGCTGAATACACTCCCCTGCTCCTCTGTCTTCTACAAAGTCGGCTTCTTTCTATCTTTCTTTCCCTTTCTGTGTGATAGGCAAGAAAGGAGTTCTGATTCCATAGTCTTCACTGTGTACTCCTAGACTCGGTGAACCCTCTTTGAACCGGTGTACGGATGTGGGGCTTGGAGCAGAATAAAAACAAGCAAACAGGGGAGTCACCATTCCGACTCTGTTGTAGGATATCCTGGATGAGTGCATGTCGCTGCTGTTTTTGGGAAGCCAAAGCATGTAGAGTTCGATATGCTCTGCTCTCATGAGATTCAGAAGCCAGTGTGTGATGTCATAAACAGGACGGACATCCTGGACATTTCTAGCCCAAATATAACCATTTCACATTATGGAAAAAATACCCTTCTCAAGTGGAGGTTGATACTGCGTTTTAGTGCATACGACTGAAACGACCCTGAAAAGATTGAGCTCCAGATGTGATTATAATAGCATAAATCTGTTGTTTAGCATGCATACATAGCACAGCTGAAAATAGTAGATAAAAAATGAATAGAGGCAAGTGGTAAATATGAGTTGGGAATGGGATATTCAAAATACTTGAAAATGGGGGATGTGGATAATAAACAGATATGTGTCCCCCTTGAATTAATTTGACAACAAAAGAATCCTCTGTGCAGATGTATTATGTCTTTAATGACACAAATAGCATAGGCATGTCCCTGCATTCTGCCCTCTTCAGAGACCCACATGAAACAAGGGTGAAGAGTCTCTTCATTACGCACAACTCATCAACATTCTCAAGTGAGCTCTAATTATATATTGTTAGCATAATTTATCATCAATTGCTGCTGCTCCTCATTAAACATGTCCAGGGTGAATTCAAAATTGTTTTGACACAAATGTACAGCTACATTATGCACATTATTATGTACAAAATACATTAGAATATTACTGAAGTAAATTATGTATTTGGTTATGTGTATTATTTGAGTATATTTACAAAACTATCTATCTATTTAATCACTTGACAGGTTAGTTCTTTATCTGTGTTGCAGTATTTGTATTGCAGGCTGCTGTGAATCCGTGAGTTCTCTTTCCTTGGTACAGAGTGTCAAGGTTGATTGGGCCCATTGTATATGGTCTAATTGTAAAGATTACTGAGCAGAGCAATCTGCACCTGCTCCGAAGGAGCGAATCAGTCGGGGGTGTGTTAGGTCATTCTCAAGGGTAGACACAAGAAGCTTACACACTGCAACTTGTCATGCTCATTCTCTTAACATTAAAAACAGCCCATTATTCTGGATAACTTATTTGTTCCTTCACCATGAGACATATCTGAAGCATTGTTTTTGTATTAAACTTAATTTCAATTTGAGCACTGAATAGTGTATCAAATTCCTATTTCCTAACATGAAATTTTAAATTTTTTACAGGCTGTATTTCACATATTTGGTAAGCACACAATGACTGAAGATGAGCTCTGTCTGTCCTAAGATGTATCCCTTGTTTAGGTTACAGGCCTAGAGGAAATAATGTTTCCTCGGAGATAAGAAGACTAAGCAGGGATCAGTGATCAGGGTGTGGGGAGTCTCAGCTCTGTCAGGTGTCGGATGCCCTCATGTTATGCACCACTGCAAATATGCACACCACTTTTACCATGCAAGAGGTCACAGAGTGCTTGACAGGGATTTGACCCTGAAAATAGACATTATTTTACAATTTACTTTTTATCGTTCTCATGATATATTTCTCTGTCAACATTATGATTCAGAGGATGAATGTTACCAATAGCAAAAGAGAACAAATACTTTAAAACACATAACGAGGAGTCATTCACATTATGTAATGTGACATACTTCACTAGTTGTCTATCACGTCTTCATAAATTAGGCTTTGGTGTCCAACGGCTTACTAGGAGAATTGTTTTTGGAACGTGAAGAGTGAGATTCCATTGAGAACAACCGATGCCATTTCCTTATTCTTCTGTTTGCTCTTTTAAAGTTATGGGAGGATAAGTAGTTTATTTCAGATTTTTAAAACCACATATAATTTTTATTTTTTTCCCTTGATACCTTTCTGCTGTAACATCTCTTTGAAGCCTATCTGTTCTCAATAAGGACATTTTTAGACACATTTTTTATTATGGACATGGGCTAAAATAAACTTAAAACTCACTGACCATTTACTGACTGCCTCATGCAGGGTGTCGCACCTCCTCTGATGACATTAGTTAATGTCGGGGCAGGATTAGCCTTTTGCATGAAATTATAATGTGAGTCATGCTTTGTAAGGATTATGTTCAGATGAAAGTAAATTGCCTCAGGTTATTGGCCAGGTATGAACAAAGGTAAAGCAAAAAATAGAAGCAAAACCTGTACTGCTTTTTTTTTTTTCTTAAAGGTTAAGCAAAATGAAAGGCATAATCTGTATTTTTTTCTCTTTTCCTTAATGCAAAAATTAGAGGTATACTTTTTATTTTACTTAAATTATCAAAGTATTTGGGTGTCTATAACTGCTTTGGAAATGCAATCAAATTCAAATGTGCACATAATAATCTGGTCACTGGATCTCATAACCATTTAAGATATTCTCATGAATAAATTGTAATTCAGTTGCTAAGTATTTTGCAGTTACTTTACACATTTATATGGGAAAATGGTGTTATGGATGACAAAAAAATCATCATCATTTTTCTTCAGATCTCATAGAAATATTCTGCTAATCATGCCTATATTTGGAAATGAATGGTGGAAACTTTTTTGCCTTGCTTCATGAGTCCAATATATATTAACCTCAAACTAAGGCAGAAATAAAAACTGGTAGCTGGAGGGGGCATCGATATATATTATGAAGATCATTTGTGAAAAAAGACAGTAAGTTCTGTGTAACTTGATACAAAGAACCCAGCGTCTAGCAGCCATAAATCTGTGTGATTTTCCTATCAATCATTTCTCACCTTTGGGAAATCTCCTTATATCACATTTAATTTCCTGTGCTTGCTTTACAGTAAAATCGTAAGCCTATCGCTATGGAAACAAGCTTCAGTAATAAGGTCATGCATCAAATATAGGGATGAGAATTGAGCACAGCAATTCACAAAAGCAAATGGATCCCACAATTGATTTATAACCTGTCAGCATGTACAAATGTTGCTATTTGATACCCTGCTTTTTTTTCTGCATGGCTGAATGATGCTGTCACTTTAACATATGGTTTTGTCTTATCAGAATTGCAACAAGGGATTCATTATTTTCTAATATCCCAGTCGCAGCTGCTTTTTTGGAGGAAATGAACAACTAACAATTGTGAAAGCCATTAAAGTGGGTCAAGGCCATGATTGGCGATAAAAGGGAATCAATGCATTGGCCATAGGTTTATATGCGAGGTCTCAAAGGAAAAGCCATGAAATATGGATGAGGGAAGCCACCAAGACACGCCTACCAGCACCAGCATCTCTGTCCGGCTGTCCAGCAGTCCCTTCCCCCTTCATCTCCACCACAAATCTGCTATTACTCATCCATACCTTCTTCTTCTTCCTCTCCCTCATCCTTTAGGCTCCCCCAGCCCACCCTTTTGTGCCTGGCTGTGACAGTGTGTGAAATATTCCAGTTGAGTTTGAAGTAATCATTGCATTTATTTATGGCGTGCCTAGTGATATGGGGTTGCCAGGTGAGAGGGCATTGGGTGGCGTAAGAAAACCAGAGCCTGTTCGGCCACACTGCCTGTCTGCATTACAAAAGCATGCAGCCTGCCTAAAAATCAGGATCAGATATATTTTAAAATGATGGAGGAGCTCAGTACTGCTTGTCTCCTTTATCTGACACACACAATTAAGATCTCTCAGCCTTTATTAATTAGATGATGATATAAATCAGGTGGGATAAATAAGGGAGACAAGCAAAATGTGGAGTGTTGAGGTATTATCCAGGACCAGTTGGCCTATCAGCCTGGCCAAGCTGGTGTTCAGCTGGTCGGCATGCCGGTCTCCCAGTTTTACTTGATGAAAAGTGACCAAAACTCCTCTACAACCAGCCCACAAACCAGCTTAGGCTGGTTTAAGATGTTTTTAGGCTTGGTTTTAAAAGTAATAGTTTGCCGAAAAATGAACTTTTACTCACCCTTAGGCCATCCAAGATGTAGGTGATTTTTTCTTCATCGGAACAGATTTGGAAAAATAGCATTTCATTACTTGATCACCAATGGATCCTCTGCAGTGAATGGGTGCCGTTTTCCTTATTCTTCTGTTTGCTCTTTTAAAGTTATGGGAGGATAAGTAGTTTATTTCAGATTTTTAAAACCACATATAATTTTTATTTTTTTCCCTTGATACCTTTCTGCTGTAACATCTCTTTGAAGCCTATCTGTTCTCAATAAGGACATTTTTAGACACATTTTTTATTATGGACATGGGCTAAAATAAACTTAAAACTCACTGACCATTTACTGACTGCCTCATGCAGGGTGTCGCACCTCCTCTGATGACATTAGTTAATGTCGGGGCAGGATTAGCCTTTTGCATGAAATTATAATGTGAGTCATGCTTTGTAAGGATTATGTTCAGATGAAAGTAAATTGCCTCAGGTTATTGGCCAGGTATGAACAAAGGTAAAGCAAAAAATAGAAGCAAAACCTGTACTGCTTTTTTTTTTTTCTTAAAGGTTAAGCAAAATGAAAGGCATAATCTGTATTTTTTTCTCTTTTCCTTAATGCAAAAATTAGAGGTATACTTTTTATTTTACTTAAATTATCAAAGTATTTGGGTGTCTATAACTGCTTTGGAAATGCAATCAAATTCAAATGTGCACATAATAATCTGGTCACTGGATCTCATAACCATTTAAGATATTCTCATGAATAAATTGTAATTCAGTTGCTAAGTATTTTGCAGTTACTTTACACATTTATATGGGAAAATGGTGTTATGGATGACAAAAAAATCATCATCATTTTTCTTCAGATCTCATAGAAATATTCTGCTAATCATGCCTATATTTGGAAATGAATGGTGGAAACTTTTTTGCCTTGCTTCATGAGTCCAATATATATTAACCTCAAACTAAGGCAGAAATAAAAACTGGTAGCTGGAGGGGGCATCGATATATATTATGAAGATCATTTGTGAAAAAAGACAGTAAGTTCTGTGTAACTTGATACAAAGAACCCAGCGTCTAGCAGCCATAAATCTGTGTGATTTTCCTATCAATCATTTCTCACCTTTGGGAAATCTCCTTATATCACATTTAATTTCCTGTGCTTGCTTTACAGTAAAATCGTAAGCCTATCGCTATGGAAACAAGCTTCAGTAATAAGGTCATGCATCAAATATAGGGATGAGAATTGAGCACAGAAATTCACAAAAGCAAATGGATCCCACAATTGATTTATAACCTGTCAGCATGTACAAATGTTGCTATTTGATACCCTGCTTTTTTTTCTGCATGGCTGAATGATGCTGTCACTTTAACATATGGTTTTGTCTTATCAGAATTGCAACAAGGGATTCATTATTTTCTAATATCCCAGTCGCAGCTGCTTTTTTGGAGGAAATGAACAACTAACAATTGTGAAAGCCATTAAAGTGGGTCAAGGCCATGATTGGCGATAAAAGGGAATCAATGCATTGGCCATAGGTTTATATGCGAGGCCTCAAAGGAAAAGCCATGAAATATGGATGAGGGAAGCCACCAAGACACGCCTACCAGCACCAGCATCTCTGTCCGGCTGTCCAGCAGTCCCTTCCCCCTTCATCTCCACCACAAATCTGCTATTACTCATCCATACCTTCTTCTTCTTCCTCTCCCTCATCCTTTAGGCTCCCCCAGCCCACCCTTTTGTGCCTGGCTGTGACAGTGTGTGAAATATTCCAGTTGAGTTTGAAGTAATCATTGCATTTATTTATGGCGTGCCTAGTGATATGGGGTTGCCAGGTGAGAGGGCATTGGGTGGCGTAAGAAAACCAGAGCCTGTTCGGCCACACTGCCTGTCTGCATTACAAAAGCATGCAGCCTGCCTAAAAATCAGGATCAGATATATTTTAAAATGATGGAGGAGCTCAGTACTGCTTGTCTCCTTTATCTGACACACACAATTAAGATCTCTCAGCCTTTATTAATTAGATGATGATATAAATCAGGTGGGATAAATAAGGGAGACAAGCAAAATGTGGAGTGTTGAGGTATTATCCAGGACCAGTTGGCCTATCAGCCTGGCCAAGCTGGTGTTCAGCTGGTCGGCATGCCGGTCTCCCAGTTTTACTTGATGAAAAGTGACCAAAACTCCTCTACAACCAGCCCACAAACCAGCTTAGGCTGGTTTAAGATGTTTTTAGGCTTGGTTTTAAAAGTAATAGTTTGCCGAAAAATGAACTTTTACTCACCCTTAGGCCATCCAAGATGTAGGTGATTTTTTCTTCATCGGAACAGATTTGGAAAAATAGCATTTCATTACTTGATCACCAATGGATCCTCTGCAGTGAATGGGTGCCGTCAGAATGAGAGTCCAAACAGCTGATAAAAACATCACACTAATCCACAATACACACAACTCCAGTCCAACATTTAACATCTTGTGAAGTGAAAATCTGCATGCTTGTAAGAAATAAATCCAAATCCAAACTTTAAACCATTGCTTCTGGCTAAAATACGAGTCAATAATTCATAATAATGCTTCCTCCTGTAATAAAGCGGTTTGGACTCTCTCATTCTGATTGGCACCCATTCACTGTAGAGGATCCATTTTTGAGCAAGTAATGTAATGCTAAATTTCTTCAAACTTGTTCATATGAAGAAACAAACTCATCTATGTCTTGGATGGCCTGAGGGTGAGGGTGCAGCAAATTTTCATTTTTGGGTGAATTCCTTTAAGATGTTTTATTCTTGTTTCTTTCCATCAAGGAGGATTGAGAACCACTGCCATAGGTACTAAGGTAATTAGACCTTTAGAATATACCGTTTTATTTTTCATAAATAATCTAAATCTAAATATTTTTCGATGTTTGTCTTCTGTCGTCTTGGGGTCTCTCTTTTCAGGTTAATGCACATGTACAGTAGAGGGCGCTCTCACCTGTGTCAAATCAAACTAGCAGGCTGAGCACGCATCAGGACAGGAGCGAGGATATACAGGTTTCCCGAGGCTCGGACTACTTTACGTGGTTTTGTGCTTTTTACATAATATTTTCAATTGTGAATTTCAATAAAATTTTAAAGCACTTAATTGACTTGATTGTTTTACATATAATATTGCCAAAGCACCAGTACACACAATAATACTAAAGGAATAATAAAATAAAGTGCCAGTAATGCTAATAAAAACATTTAATGACAATATAAAAGGAATTAGATTCAAACACTAAGTTTACTTTGTATTATGTCAATTTAAATGTTAGAATACACCACAGTGTTTAAAACGAATATGGTTGAATAGATGGATAGATACATTTCCAGCCAACGGGATCATGTTTTAGCGCTTAAAATGCAAAATCTGTTACATTTGCTGTGTGATTGTCGCTGAATGTATTTAGTAAACATTCAAATAATAATAAACAAATTCTGTAATTTTACTGTTACAAACATGTCAGAATTCTTGATGGGAAAAGAACATGCGTTTTATTGCTCGTTGTGAAACAGGGGAATGGACAGCGTAAGTTTTTGACAATGCTCCGCCCTCGAGTGGCGATTGGCCAAACGAATCAGCAGGAGGCTTTGTGATTGGCTCAACCAGCAGTCAATCACGCGAGATCTCCTCAGGCGTGTGGTAGCTGTGAAACATATCATTTGCCGTGAAGTGATCAGACCGAGGGAGAGATCAGCACAGACCATCACCGCGCAAACACACCACGCTTGTGAATTTTTTGCATGTCAGGAGCGGAGGATCCTGTCGCCGGTTAACGGCCGTTTTTCATCTTGTATTCATAACGCATAAATCAGCGGCATGTGGAATTGTATCAGGAGTAGGAATTGGCTCCCAATCGCGTGCTTGCTGTTAACGATATGGACGAAGGTGAGAGCGTTGATTGTTTCTAGTATTGCAGATCGATTTAATTGCCATAGCAGTGATCAGCAGGCAAAAGTTGATGGGTGTGGGCTGGCGATTTCAATGAAATTTGCTCAAAGTAATCGATATTTTAATCACGCAGCCACATGTGCTCATGCAATTGGAAATGTCAGATGTAATGAATGTTAACTTGCACCCCGATAAAATGAAGGGTGGATCAATTAGAGGATCTTTTAAAATAGCTGTTTCCAGCCTCTGTACGCACTTAACAGATTAGCAAAATTGTAGACTGATTCTCTGGCGACTTCTATGCACAAGCACACGCCACACATTCCCTCAAAAAATGTTACCTTAGTTTTGCAAACACGATCTGCATTTCAATAATAAACCACCAGCATTATGTCTTTTATGTTTATTTATTTTTTTATTCAAATGTTATTTTAGGTGTCCCATTCCTCTGGCTACTTTGAGCTGCAGCTGATTGCTGTAGAAAATGTAAACGGTGAGCTGTGGGACGGGGAATGTTGCGACGGCACGCGGAACTCTCAAGACCAGCGCTGCGTACGGGACGAGTGCGATACTTACTTTAAAGTGTGTCTGAAGGAGTACCAGTCTGAAGTCACCACCACTGGGCCGTGCACGTTTGGCTCTGGATCTACTGACGTTCTCGGTGGAAATATATTTTCTTTTAAGACCGCAAAGAACAACCCCAGCAAAACGAGCGATGTGGGAAAGATCATCATTCCCTTTCACTTCGCCTGGACGGTAAGTGCGCGTCTTTGCATGAGCTATAATAATGATGCGCCGCGGTGAGCTGTCACTGCTCGGAAGTTGAGTGCACTATATTGTTACTGTGATGACAGGGTCTCTCTTTTTTAATCTTGGGCGTGTAAGGCTGCTGTATCCTAACGATTTTTGTGTAGAACATTTTTTTTATTTGTTATAATAGTTAAGAACGGTTATCTTACACTGACTTTGCTGTGCGTGTTTGAAACTAAGGTGCACTTAAGGTGACACGCATCTCTTAAAGACATAGCTCACTCATAAATCAAAATCCAGTCTTGTACTCGCCCTCATCATGTTGTTTCAAACCTGTATGACTTATTTTCTTCATTGGAGCACAAAAGGAGATGTTAGACAGAATGACAGTGCCCATTCACTTGCATTGTATGGAAAACGATTGTGTAAGTGAACGGGGACTGAGTCTGTTATTCTGTCTAACAGAAGTCAGTCACACAGGTTTGAGAAAAAAAAAAAACATGAGAGAATATTACGCGTAGCTGGTTGAGTCTTAAAACGTAGTGAGCTGCCTACCTAGATAGCCTATAATTTTTGGCCATCAAAGGCGCGAGAATAACGCTGTCTAGGTAGGTAGGCAGCTCACTAGGTTCTGACTCCGCTTCTGCATTGATTTAATTTGGCTTTTTCTTGCGAGTGATGCGAATCTTTATCAAAGATTCACTTGATATTCAAATATGACGCGCAATCCAGCGGTAGCTGCATTTGCCATAATTACTGTTCTTTGTGAATTTGTTAAATCGCTCTTTTGTAGCTTATAACCTTTACAAAAATGAACTATGGTAAGCAAAGTTTCCGCTAAAACCCCATAGTTCTTATTGTTAGGGGAAAACATGGAGTGTTTGTAGCCTAAGTGTTGTTTCCTATGAAACTTTGATATTTACATAGATTTTTTTTTGCTACAAATTAGTTGAAACATTTATTAAAATAATCACATATCCAGGTGTGAAATTATAATTTTTTTTTGAACTTCAACATTTTTTTTTTACTTTTAACTTAATTTTTTTTACTTTAAACTAACTTTTAATAGGTTAAACTGACGTCGCAACAAATGCTCAACAACAAATACATCTGTACAGCGCTAATAAATTCATTTGGAATCATCTTCAAACATTGTGAGAAGCGTCTAGATTTTTGATCAGTTTATATTTTTGTCATTAGTGGCTAATATTGCACTTTTATAGTAGTTACAACAATAACTAGTAACTGTGGGATTTGAGTGGAAAGTATAGTTACCATGGCAATTTGTTGTAAGGGTAGCCTTGTACTACTTGCTTCTCTCTTGTGTTGATATGTGAAAAACTTATCAAGTGTCTCTCCAGACACGCAGGCACATTACTGATGCTGATATCAGGTAGCAAATCGCTGCAATGTTTTATGCAGTTCAGTGTCACACCCGCAAACAACAACAGCAACAACAACAAAAAAAAGAGATGTTGTGTAGTATTGACTGTCAGCTTTGGACGGCAGCCCAGTTAGGCACACATTCACCTGGCAGACCCCTAAACTAGCCCTCCCGTAGGCATGAAAAACAAAGCCCCAACACAAACACTCAACCGTTTAAGTTAATCTGTAACGTGCTATCAAACTGACCCTTTCGGAGCCGCCTTTGATGCTACACCTGCTTCTGTTCTGACCACCGCTTGAAATTTCACCTAGATATGTCCCTGTATAACTCAGATCACATGTTGCGTGGTTGTAGATCCGTCTCTGAAAGCCTGTGATTGAGTTTGAATTTCGAGTGCTGAGTGTTTGCAGTTTCTTAGTGTCCCATGGAAGTTAATGAAATTGCCAGAGGAATGTGTTTTTGAGTGCCTCTGCATCCGGACATCTGTTTGATGTGCTTGGTGTAACCTCATCTAGGGTGCGTTGTATAAAGATATCTAGCACCTCACCCAGAGTCTTGGAGATTGAGTCCGCCACCTGTTGGAGGTGCAGTTTGTTTTCTTATATCTCTGGTTTGTTTGGCATGGTAGTTTGCTTATTAGTATTAATACAGATTTCCCGATTTGATTTGATAAAAGCTTTCAATTTGATTTGATTCCTTTTGCTACTGAATGTGGAATTCAAGTAAATTTTAAATATAATTTTTTTGTGATTATAACAGTGTTTTGTTGTAACAATGTGGGAACATATATGCTTTTAATACTTTCAGTATTTATTATTGTATAAAATTACAATTAACTTATAGACTTCTCAGAAAGAGTAGAAAAATACTTTTTCAATGATTCATTACAAGGATCCACTCCAAAGAGTCATTTGGTTGCATTCTTTGTTTTGATTCACTAAAAAGAACAAGTTAATGAGTCATTTGTTTGTGAATCAGACAACACTGTTCACGCTGTATTTTATTGCATGCAACCTGTGAGGAATGTGCTTTTGCCATTATTTTGTTGTATAAAGCGTTTTTTATAATATAAAATAAAATTTGGACTGCAAACTATGGTAAAATATGGCTTTTTTTGTTTTGGGGATGTAGATTCAGTAGCGGGAATGCAGGAAACACTTGCATAAAGTTAAGATTGATCTTAGGTTTTTAAGAAGTGCATATCTAGATTGTGATTAATTATATTTTGACCCAGCCCTACTTGGGTGCATTTATCAATCAGTCTTACTGTTAAGTTTTATTTAATGCAGGCGTGTTAGAACGAGCCGTTTTAGGTAGGTGTGGCTGACTCTGAACTTTTATAAAGAATATCTCTTTGGATTTGAGACTTTAGTCTTTGCAACTTTACAGATCTTCTTTATGCACCAAGAGCTTGTAACACTCCAAAGAGAAAGGAAAAATTGAAATCTCATCATATGACCCCTTTAAAGTGCCCTTATTATGCCTTTTCGAATATTATCTTTCATGCAGTGTGTCATAGGGCTGGGCAAAAAATCGAATGCGATTTTCATGCGAATCTCTGATTTATTACTAATCACCAGAAGCGGCTTTACTGATGAGATGCGCATGAAAATCGCATTCGATTTTTTGCACAGCCCTAC
>NW_015655565.1:1311569-1318402 GCF_001515625.1 Sinocyclocheilus rhinocerous | reverse complement strand
TTTTTATATCAGTAAGTCTCGAGCGATATGTCAGTAAATATGTTAAAGTGCCCCTATTATGCCTTTTCGAATATTACCTTTCATGTAGCTGTATGTGAACATAAACTATCTGCAAAGTTGTGAAGTCGACAGTGCACGATAAATAAAGTTATTGTCTATCAAAAAAATAAATAAAAGAGTCGGCTCGCAATCGCCTAAACGAGTCGTCAGGAATTCGAATCTTATTCTGTTACGGCTCTACATCACGAAGTAACACATTTGCATAATGTCTGCCCACGTTTTACGTCGCCAACTTGCCCGCCCACAAAAGTAAAATTTCAGTGTGGTTAACATCATGTCGAGAAGACGCTGTATCCTACGCTGTGAGAGTAAATTTGTTTTGTCACATCTTATAATTACCACAAACTTGTTAACACTTGACACTTCCCACTGAGAAACGTCCTGCTCCAGTCGTGCTTGCGAATCAGTCTCTTGTCGATCAGCCAGTTCAACCGTTTCATCATCAGACTCCGGCTCGAATTGTTAAGGGACAATCGATACCATCTTTTCTATGTATTGACAAGTCTCCAGGGCTGTCATTCCGTCATGGCAATGTGAGTTTCGTTTCCGACACGCTCTGTACGCGGTAGACAAATCCAGAGCCAATCTCTCTACAGCTCTGGACCAATCACAAAGGACTGCGCCATCTGACCAATCACAGCAGTGAGGGCTCACGGAAAGGAGGGGTTTAGAGAGACTGATTCTTTGAACTGCTTCGCACGAGTCGTTTACAAATCATTTAGAAATGAGGTAAAATTAAATCTATTTTTTGAGAAAACTAACGTGTTTTTTGACCTTGCATGCATGTAAACCTGTTTTAGGAGACTCATAAAACAATATTAGCAACCTTAAAAATGGCATAATAGGGGCACTTTAATGAGCCAGTAGGTTAGTAAGATCTTCACTTGTTAGTTCTGGTCCCTTGCAGTTGTTTAACATAGATTTGTGTTACAGTTTCAGTGGATGTGTAACTCCAGTGTAAGAGTGTGAGAGACAGTACACACAAGAGCCTCTCTGATGGCACAGTGAATGTTGACGATAGAGACGGCAGCTGTATCCGTCTGTCAGAGTGGAGGACCACTACGCTTCAAGGCTAAACGGTAGCGTCAGCCACACCTGATTGGGAGCTTGCTGGGCAGTTGCTAGGAGACCGTTACATGGGCCTTTAGTAAACAATTATCTATTGCCCTCCGAGTTCCCTTCCCCCTTAACTGGTCTTTCAGTGGAGCCACTCGTTCTCGTCTCACCTGGGAAAGAAGTGCTAGAGCCTCACAACTGATTACACCATTGACTGTGTAATTAGCCAGTCACAGCTGGCTGTGTCTCCGGTCAACAAAAAGCAGTAATTGTCCAGTTCAGCATCAGAGCAGGTGGCAGCTGATTGGGACAGATTATAGATCGCTGCTCCCCCAAGGCCTCAAAATGTCCTAGTATGCATTGTCCATCTTTTGTTGTTGTTTTTGTCTTTTATGGGGGATGACCGGAAGCTACGGTAAAGTCATGGGTGGGACGGTGTCACATTTTCACGTGCTGCTTTTTAAGAAGTGTACCAAAGTCATTAAAAAAAAGGAACAATAGGCACAAATTATGTAGTCACACGTGTTTTTAGGAAGCATTTAGGTAAAATGAGTTCTAGCGTTCAAAAACAACTAGAAAGAGTGTGACAATGTAAACAACAATTTTTTAAAAGTTACTACTGTAAAACTTTTTAACTTGACACAGCGTCTTAAAAAACAATGTTTGTTGCGGGACACTTAAAAAAACAGCACAAAAAGCTACGAAATAGGCAAAGACGTCTGTCTTAGTGCCACTTTAAAAGGTTGAATTTAGACATACAGCTTTTACGAGAGGATTTTATAGTTACAAACTAACAGCTAGCTATTAGCATGCTAATTAACACATCGCTTTTAAAAATATAAAAAGCATTGCAACGCTTTACAATAAGGTTCTGTACAATAACAACATTAGTGCGATCGATAACATGAACAATAAACAAAACATTAATCTAGTTAATACATTTTTATAACCTATATTTATTAATCTATATCTAGATTAATAAATGCTGTTAAAACAGTTGTTCATCTTTGGTTTGTGATTCCTAATGCATTAACCATTGCATGGAACCTTATTGCACTAATTCCGCACTAGTAGGCTAGTCAGTTATTGGATGATTAGTTGACCTGTGACACATTTCCAGATCTAATAAACAGGTCAAGGCAGAGTAGCTTTCGTTTTAACTGGCTGCACTATTCACAGTCATCTGCAGTGGTTTGTGATGTTACAGGAAGAGCTGGTATTGATTCCTCTCTCTCCATGGAGACCCGCTGTGGTGATTCACCAGGAATTTTAAGATCATGAGGAATCTCTAGCTGAATGTGAGACTCTCTCTCTCTCTCTCCCCCTCTCTCTCTCTCTCTCTCTCTCTCCCTCTCTCTCCCTCTCCCTTCCTGACCCTGAAATAGCTTTTTGTTCTGCCACCACAATAAACATTTTCTTTCTTGTGACCTGGGGCAGAGCAAGGCTTTTTGTACCCATGTCTTCCCATTAAACGAAGGCAAAGGCTGCATTTTCTCTCTCCTAAATTCAACCGTCATGGTAGAGGTATTTTTAGCAGCAGAGAGACCGGACCAATTAAGAGGTGATGTTCCTGAGGTGACTTTATGAAGCAACCTTTTATGATATAATGCGGGTTGAGAGAGGTTGTCTGTTGCATTTTGTAGACACGGACAGTTTTCCCGCCTAGTTTTGACCATGTTTAATTGTGAAATAGCAATTTTACAGGGAGACGGGGATTTCGAAAAAATTATATAAAGAGAGACCATTTGGACTCTTCGTGAAGCGTATGAGCCAGGCACTTCCTACTCCATCACTCCCACATGATGGACTCTTTAAACCCATGAAAACAGTCTATTTAGAAAGGCCTCTACCAAAATGCTGTTAATCGATTAATGATTAAAATACTTGAATTGAAAACCCACTTATTGGTAACATGATTGCCACGTTAGGGTTCTGACAAGGGTTAAGGCCAGAGCACACCAAGGACAATAACTATAACCATAAAGTTTAAACAATTGTTCTAATTCTATAAGATTAGAGGAGTCGACACCAATGCAGTATCACTGAAATCACTTTTTTCCAGGTGATAAACTATAAAAACATCAACAGCCAATCAGAATCCACTTGACTTTAGAGCTCGAGCATTTTAAATGGCAGAAGACATAACTGCAGCTTGCGCTTATAATAAACAGAATATTATTGTCCCTGGTTGTGAACGCCGATATATCTTTTCTTTACAATTATCATTCTTAGTGTGAACGAGCCTTTAGGCCTGGCATCAGGAAGGGAGAGCTGAAGAAAAAGCTCTCTCTTCTTTGTGTGGTACCCAAGAAAGCATGTCGGTGCTTTAAGAGTATGTTGAGATCTTGAGCTGCGCCCTCATGAAGAGTGCAAGATAAACAGGTTCCCAACAGAAGAGCTTCCATTAGGTTGAATGTACCGATTCACCAGTGGTGGACATGATTGTATTAGGCAGTGCAATTATAATGGACTTTCTGTCTCCCCTGAGAAGGGTCATAGAAAACATGGGGTCCTTTCAGTTGAGAAGAAGTGGGAGTTAGCGAGCTTAACCTTGATGTCCCTTCCCAATAACACTAGAAGCTAGTGTGTGTGTGTGAGAGAGAGCCGTTTCTATTGTTAGCCCCTGGTGCTCAACTAATTGTTTTCAACTACCCATGATGCTCTACCTCCCTGGTACTGGGATTCTCCTTTGCTTCAGCACAATTTCACAAATGATAGCATGAATGATGATTTTTTTTTTCTAGCTTTATTAATATGTTCGGTGGGAGCCATTATTGTTTTTGCTGTGTTGGCGTACATGGATGTGGTGCATGTGTGACTGTGTCTGACTAATGCATGTGCTCGTTCCTGAGTGAGCTAGTAGGCTAATGAGTTGTGAGCAGGTGTGCTGCAGTGATTAAAGTGCATTACCGCTCAGCAAGTTTAATTCCCGTTTGACCTCTGACCTTGTTCAAAGTGATAATGATTGTAATGGAGTTGTAGCCCATGTGGCCATAACATCGCTGGAGAGACCAGCACTCTGCTAGCTTGCTATACTGCAACTAGGGCTTTTCAGCGAGCAGTGGAGCTACTTAGCAATGGCTCTGCCATTTTAACTAGATGCTGAAACTGGAGTAATCGGCAGTACTGTAACTGGACAAGACCGACAGGGAGACAACTGGTTCGTCAGATGGTTTGATGATGAGCTAGCAGTCTAGGGTGTCAAATGGCCGCCTCACTGTAGTAACCGAGGGGCTGCTTGCCAAATGGGTGGTTGCCCATGAGCAGTTTATGGAATATTGTCATTCCATATTGGGGTTATAACACCAGTGTAGGAGCAGGTACCTGGTGAAAGAGTTTCACAGATGTGGTTGATGTGTTCACATTAATTTTTTGGAAGCCTACTTTAGATTAGTATGGCCGGACTAATGTGTAATACACGGTTTGGAAGGATTTAGAGCTGTGAGAATTGATCCAGGCCGGCGTCTTTGGGAGATCTGTGAGCTGTGCCCACTGGGATATGGCAGCTTCCAACCTCACAGCCTGTTTCTGTTGCTGCCAAGCAGCCATGCTAGTCTCAGTTTCTACAAATGCTGCAGTTAAACCTTCTCTGAAATTGAGAAGAACTGAACAATCGCTGTGTATACTGGTGACTGATTTGTAATTTGTCATTTTTGTATCACTATACTATACAATACTATATACTATACTATACCTCTTAAAATATGTATTTTTATACAATTTTTTCAGTCGTGTTATATAGAGTGTATATTGTAATTCCAGTCCCTAAGTCTTTTTATCCAACGTTTTAAGTTGAATATTATCAGGTTATATGATTGGCTTGATTTGCATAACATCCAAAAAAAAAAAAGATTTTTCAAATATGATTATACAGATACTGTATGTTTTGATGACATAATAGTAAGTTTGATTGTGATTTACCGTATTGGCCCGAATATAAGACGACCCTGATTATAAGACGACCCCCCCTTTTTCCAGATGTACCTTTTGGAAAAAGGCTTTTTAAAAACCAAATCTTGTTTTTTCTCAGTTAAACACATTCTGGGTTCTGTCTTACGTTTTAAAATCACAAAGGGAGTTTGGTTAACGTGACAGTCACGACTCATGCAGCTTTAAGGTTTTCTGCTTCTTTTGTTTTTACTTGCGCTCTTTACAACACGCATTACATTACGTATTTCATGGCACACTCGTTTTATGCGTATTTGGCGCCACCTAGTGTTGTGGGTGTATTATTGACATGTCAAAGTCTAGACCCTGAATATAAGACGACCGCGTTTTTTCAGATGTATTTCCAAGAAAAAAATATTGTCTTATATTCGGGACAATACGGTAACTTGATTTTGTCCATGAAATTAGTGACTACATGGTGAACATAGTATTATACATTTTAAACGGCTTGTTATATATATACAGTGGGTACGGAAAGTATTCAGACCCCCTTAAATTTTTCACTCTTTGTTATATTGCAGCCATTTGCTAAAATCATTTAAGTAAATTTTTTTTCCTCATTAATGTACACACAGCACCCCATATTGACAGAAAAACACAGAATTGTTGACATCTTTGCAGATTTATTAAAAAAGAAAAACTGAAATATAACATGGTCCTAAGTATTCAGACCCTTTCCTCAGTATTTAGTAGAAGCACCCTTTTGATCTAACACTGGCTGTCCACCAACGTTTACCATCCAACCTGACAGAACTGGAGAGGATCTGCAAGGAGGAATGGCAGAGGATCGCCAAATCCAGGTGTGAAAAACTTGTTGGATCTTTCCCAAAAAGACTCATGGCTGTATTAGATCAAATGGGTGCTTCTACTAAATACTGAGCATTTTTCAGTTTTTCTTTTTTAATAAATCTGCAAAGATGTCAACAATTCTGTGTTTTTCTGTCAATGGTGGGTGCTGTGTGTACATTAATGAGGAAAAAAAATTAACTTAAATGATTTTAGCAAATGGCTGCAATATAACAAAGAGTGAAAAATTTAAGGGGGTCTGAATACTTTCCGTACCCACTGTATATATATATATATATATATATTTACCTTTAAATCTTTAAGCTTTAATGTCGCCAACTTTCTTCTTATGTATATTTTGAGATGGTTTGCAAAAATGTGTCTCAATAAATTTTTTTGAGTAGTTCAATGTTTTAATTTCTGCCTCCTTTATGTACGTCCCGTAGGACACCTTGTTATCGGGGTGAGGGAGATAACCCATACACACCTTTGCTTGTGTTTCTATATGGCCTGTAACTCTGGCTGTGTGTGTGTTCGTGGCCACTGCCGTCCCTTCCTGCTTAGCACCCAGAGGGGATGGGTTTGTTGTATTGTCATTGCTAATGATCTTGTTGGCATAGCAGCGGAATGCTAAATGGACCGTGTGTGTACACACTCACCCAAAGTGTGCCCTGCGTTGGCCAAGTCTGCAGCGATAAACACCACGCAAGCATAATTCTGCATCTCGCTTGGTGTTCCTGCCTTCAGACTCTCCGGACTCTTATCCGACTCGCTTTATTGATGATGGTGTCTCATGGGTATGCAAGGTTAACTAGACGCATTGTAGTCGATGATGGTGCTTTATTATGTCTGTAGGAACTCAACCCCCGTGTGGGAGTTTGCTGAAAGAGGGGAGGTTACCGAGCACAGAATATCATTTACTGGCTCTAGGGCCCAGAGTGCACGTCGGGCTGCATCTTCCTGTCCTCCCAGGGCCATAATGC
>NW_015655565.1:1310286-1311559 GCF_001515625.1 Sinocyclocheilus rhinocerous | reverse complement strand
GAGTCTCTGAGTCACCCGCCAAGCACGTTCTATAAATAGCCTAAATTAGCGTCGGGCGATAAATGATATCATATCGAGATTATGATAAAATTTATGTTAATAATGATGATAAGCTCTGGACATTTTTACTCAATATGGATTAATCTAACATCCTATCACACAACAGAAATAAATGTTACAGCAACCAGTCAGTGCATGTCGCTAATAAGTCTGCATGTTCTGTGTGTCTCTGAATGCGTGGAATAGTTTCATCTGATACACAAACTCAAACACACGTGACTCGCAGTGTTTTCAGTGTCTGCGTCTCAATATATGAGGACATGAACACATGCACTTTATCTTCAGAGCTGCTCTGAGAGTCACTTCACCAGCTTTATGCAGTTTCATTTGAGAAAAAATACCGTCAAATACACGCTGAAACTAAAACTAAAACTAAAAGACCTTCACGTCAAACGTCAAAATAAAAGTCAGGTTTAACTTGAAATTATATGACTGAATATATTACTAACTGTATACTACAATGAAATTCTCAAAGTAATAATAATAATATTATTTTTAAGGAATATCATACAACCAAGTTATTTTTTATTATTATTAATTTATACAGTTCTGTTGTGCAGCATCATGATAAAATAAAATAAAATTAAAAAATTAAAATGCAATGTTTTGTTGTAAATTGATTTTCATTTGATTACATTTTAAAAGATTGATTTAAATTGTTAAAGTTTTATTAATTCATTTCACTAGACACCATTTTTTATGATAAATTTGTACTGAATCAGAAAACACAGAATCCATAAGAAATCAAATGGAAAACACAGAATTTTGGGATAAATAAAATGCATTTTTGCATTAAATGCAAGATATCAAGATATTAGAGAAAAAAAAAAGAAGAAAATGTGTATATATATATATATATATATATTAGGGGTCGACCGATTATCGGTCATTTTCAAAACCGATTCGCCGGGAAAAAAAACTTATTTTTAAAACGCGCTATTTGGCTCTGATGCAGCCTGTCAGAACTCACCACTCTGTGACCTGAAGCAATCTCCGCCCACCGCCCATCTGATTTGTTGGGAGTCACGAGTCTGACCAATCAAAGCGGAATTCACTCTCACTCCGAAAGCGCTTGCTAACAGTGATCACGCATCAGTTGTCTCTCAAAGGAAAGGCAGCAGCAGACGTTGCTTAAGTTGCAATAAATCACAATCCACTAACGTTACACTGAAGTTGCAAAACACCTCAATATTATCTATGATTTCCGCGATGC
>NW_015655565.1:1302429-1309771 GCF_001515625.1 Sinocyclocheilus rhinocerous | reverse complement strand
GGTCAGTTTTGATATTGTGGTGGGCGCCACAAATAAATCAATGTATGGGAAACACTTACATAGGCTACAGAAACTTAAAAGTTCCTCATGGCAACCCGTCAAAATATAAGTTCGGGTTAGCTTAAAGAAATTATCAGAAATATATTACTGTGGTGCAGTATGATATACATAATACTACTACAACAATTATTACAACTTTTGTTTAAAAGAATAATCACACAATACGCTATTTCTTCCATGTTTTAATTTTAATAGTAAACCCTTTGCCAAAAAATAAAGAGTTTAACTCTCATTTGATTAAAAGATAAATTAAATTGATTTATGCCTTCATTTGCACTGTATTGTAAGTTAAAACTAACTGAAATTTCTAGTGTCATATAGGCCAAGACATTTCAATAGGCTATTGAACTAAGTGTGCCTGTAAAAGGCTATTAGTGTTATAGTTTCATGAAAATAGTTGCAGTCTTCTTAACAACTTCTCCAATATAGCTATGAAGACAATTAAATTATTTACACTTATTGTATACATTTCTTTAAGTTAATCCATTGATGTGCATTAGATGATGAATTGAATAGTCACCTCTACTATTGTAGGTTATGTTTTAGTCATAAGAGAAGAATTAATGAGGAATTATGAGAGGTTATGCTATTACACATACATTTCTAACATGTAAATTATTGAAGCCAAATACTTACATTTCCCCAAGCTGTTTAGCTGTAGTACAGTATTCATAGGCTTAATCATGAAGCATACAGTGGCCCCACTTTTAACTCTCTTTATATTACCCTTATTGTACTGTAGATGGATGCACAGAAGAAGACCAGAGTAAGAAGTGCAGTGTGGGAGTACTACACTCAGAACACCAGGGAAGGCAGTTTTTGTCAGAGCCCGTGTTATTCTTAATACTCTCTGACAGCAGATGGCGCTGATGGAACAGCAGAAATGCAGCTGTTACCCTGGTAACCCTGACAACAAAGCAGCTGCTACATTCTGAAACATTTAAATGATTTAAACAGCCATTCAGATTCTTGTATTCGCAGTGGTGTTCATCACATCACTAAATACTTAAAGGGGTCCTATTATGCTCTTTTACAATGTCTTGATTTTGCCCTTGAGACTATTTTATCCCTTCAGGGAGCCCTCACTCACAAAAAGGTTGAAAACCCCTGATTTAAAGTATACTTTTCCCATCAACTGGTTAAATGCACAACACCACTGTATGCTGCGTCAAAGAGGCATACGCACTTTGATGTAAAAAAACCCAACACGGATGAGAAGCGCTTGGCGGAACAATGCAATGAATTCACTCAGCATCAGTCAGCAGGAGGCGCTGTTGGAGTGGTAGAGATCAAGGTTTCCCTGGTAACGGCTGTACACAAAGCAGCGCTCCGCTCAAAACAACACTGCTTTATCAGACATTACATGCAAGATTAAGTGAAAATGGCATCCAATTTTCTGAAGACAGTCGGTTTCCTTCGGAAATACACTGATATAAAAACACCCGCACTCAATGTATGGGAAACACTGTAGTCTCAACTCTGCAGCAGCACTTCTTCTTCGTCGTCTCGTCTGATGCACTCACTCAACCAAGCGTTCTAACCACAACCTTGCCCCTCCCCACCCCCCAACCATTCGAATTTCCGTAGGCGGGAATTATTTTAATGATATTCTAATGGGCCACTTTGTGATATCACAAAACCCGGAAAACCAACGCTGTAGTCCAAACGAGCCGTTCGTTGTAGTTCTTGAAAAGGGATTTTTAAAAAACGAAATATCTCCCTTTGGAGTGGACTTTGAGACTTGTAAGTTTGAAGATCTTTTTTATGCCCAAACATACACACTACACACTGATTAAAATTCTAAAAGTGAAATGGCATTATAGGACCCCTTTAAATACTAAATACTTGTTTTCAAACTTTTTTACATTTTAATCTGGACTACAACATGCCCTTGTTTGAAAATATTTTGATTATTATTCGGTCACACTTTACAATAAGGTTCCATTATTTAACATTAGTTTATTAGTTAGCATAAACTACCAATGAAAAATTCTTCTAAAGCATTTATTAATCTTAGTTAATTTCAACATTCAATAATGTGTTATTAAAATCAAATGTTGTAACTGTATTATTTAATGGACCCGAGCTAACATGAACTAACAGCTGAATTTTTTTAACAAATAATAATAACTTCTGTATCAAATGTAGCTATTGCTCATTGTTAGTATTAGTGCATTAACTAAGGTTATGATATAATGCATTAACTAATGAGACCTTATTGTAAGGTGTTACCTACTGTTCTTTTATAATTCTTTTGCACTTTAATCTGTTCAAAACATTTGTTTACTTTATACATTTTTGTGTATTTCTTTATTGTATTGAAATGTCGAGTTCTTTGTCATATTAAAAAGTTATCAAACCTGTTATAGTATGACAATACTAATTTTGCAACTTTTTCAGTATCGTGATAATACAGTATACCGTGATAAAAGCTTCTGCAATTATCGCAACATGACAATTTGATACCGTCACATGCCTAGTTGTGTGGAGAGGTCACTGCTGCAGTGGAAGAGGGATTTCTGGGATGGAATAGCCAGGAATTGCTCATCCAAGGTTGGGTTTTTGATGAGGATGGTTCCACATTGGCCTCTGGAAGAGGAACTAACAAAGAAATCCCTTCTCCGCTAAACCATTTTGGTTGAGGCTGAAGGAAGAGTTGTCAACGAGGGTGGATAGGGAAGACTTTCCACATTGTTCTCGAAATGAGAGACCATCAAAGCCACCCAGAATCCCTCTTGAGCTACAGGTTGGGTTAGGGTGTTCCTCCAGGTTCTTCCACAGCAATTTCTTTGCTGTGGAAGATTTCTTTCAAAATCAAAGTTTCTTTGATCCTGTCCCCTCCCCACCCTGCTCTCCTGTCATTACCCAGATCCAAGGAGCCGTTTCCTTTGGTTTAATTAGACTGCTAGCTCAATGTTGTTTTTCTTAGAGAGTTGTTGTGGCTGGTCTTGTGAGAAAGCTGGATACTTTGGACAAAAAAATGGGGTTGTGGGTTTAGAATTTAAGATGGATGTGTGATCGATATTGGGTTGACAGACAAGGAGAGGGCAAGAAAAAAAAGCACAAATGAAACGACCTGGTCACCCCCTGTCGGCAGTGTGGCCGAGACCCCTGTGTGTTGGTGATGGAGTAGGGGACACCTTTCTCTTGTGGGTGATTGATTACAGAGCTGGCTTTTTAACCTCCTCTTCCCACCACTGAGGGCGTGATGTGGACCCTGTGAGGTGACTGGACCTCCCCGACACCCCCGATCATTCCCCAACCAAGTCTAGACTTGGTTGACACAAACATGACCTTGTCATGCTGGGGTGGGTGACAGCCATCATCACATCGCTCATTGCCTGCTCTAGAGGGCCTGTGAGAA
This sequence comes from Sinocyclocheilus rhinocerous, assembly GCF_001515625.1. Taxonomy (NCBI): domain Eukaryota; kingdom Metazoa; phylum Chordata; class Actinopteri; order Cypriniformes; family Cyprinidae; genus Sinocyclocheilus; species Sinocyclocheilus rhinocerous. The sequence goes on along the minus strand of NW_015655565.1, from coordinate 1,306,347 downwards.
CAAAGTGCCCTCATTTGTGCTCAGACCTGTGCTGCAGGACCCTGGGGAAGAACACAGTCTGAATCGGCACGATCTTGATGAATTGATCTATGCTGTGTGATTGCACTGTACTTCCTAGAGAATGAGCATTCTTGGGCTCTGATGTACCAAAGGGGGTTGGCTTTTTGATTTATGCTCACTATTACCCATATACCATTGTTGAACACATTGATAAACACCGGTTTCGGAGTTTATGCTTATTTAGATGGCTTTGCGTCTTCAATTGTACAATTTCCTACATTTCTTAAATTGTTGAAAATTGTATAGATGAATACATAAATTATTGATAAAAAGACCTAGTATTGATTCTGTACTATTTTCTATAAATAAATTACAAATAAAACACTAAAATATAAGATCATTTAAAATGCTACAATTTAGGCATTACAATATTATAATGCACAGTATTAAAATGGATATTGATTGTGAGATTAACTAAAAATTACATTTAACTTTTTTTTAGATTAACTTTCAGCGAGTGTTAAATGATGGCGAAGATAATTTGAATGTAAAAGTATGGACAATTCACATGCACAATTAAATCTACACTATCAGCTGATATACCAATTAATTAATTTCTAATATTGCTCGATATGGTGATATATTGTGCATCTCCAATCAATATATAAGATTGTATTTGCACAGTCGTAGTTCAAAGCTGCATACATTCATTGCCTTATTCATCGGCCCATATTGTAATTAGGAAATGAAATGCATTTAAGGATTAAATATTTTGATTTAATGTTGAACTGATAAAATATGTCAAACTAGAATGAGGATTTTCTTATTGCGTCACAAAATCTAGTGGACAACATACTGTGCTCCAAAACTATCCCTTAGTTTTGGGAAACAGTTTCATCTTGTTCCAGCCTGATGATACAAAAAGGCCTTTCAGTGTCCTTTAATTGGCCTGGTGGTGTCTTACATTTTGTGGTAATTGAAGGTTGTGGTCAGTGTTGTCCACTGCCTCTCCACCCTCAGTTTGGCCCAAATCTCTTGTGTCAGTCAACAATTCAACTAAAAAGATTGGATTGTCATCCCAGATTAATGGAGATTATATGCTGAAGTTGCTTGGCATAGAATGAATAAATGATCTGCGGGTCTCCTGAGGACAATCAATCAAGTTCTCAGTTTGAGCTTTTAAAAGTTGGACTAACTGTTATGGTGTGACACTCCAAAAAAAGAGTGTGGGACATAATGCAGTGGGCTAAAGATAACCATTTGAATGTGAAAAACTGTCTAACAGCTAAAGCTAATTGCCGCAAAAATGTCTGAACTAACAAAACGCATATCCGCAAGTTATATATTTTGTTGTTGAACCACTGTGGCCCTAGTAATGTGTTGGTCGACAGAGAGGGTGGGGATGATATCTTCCTGCCAGGTCAGACAAGGGAAGTTTGCCTCTCTCTGCAGTTCCTTTTCCAAAAGCAGATGAGGAAATGAAGTACTCGTTTTCTCACCAAGGTCACAGAGCAACGGAGACCTATATTTTTTTCTGTCTTGATTTCTTTCGAACTCTTTCCGTCTCTCCTTCGCATCCCAGACCCAGTTCAATTTTCTTTCTTTTCTCATTCACTCTCTTTGTAGGGTATTGACACGGCGCTGAAGGCTTTGGTACTTTAGATAAGGCGTGTGAAAGCTCTCAGAATGCTTCACCTCACACTCGCTGTTAGCTGGACGGCACTTGTTCGTGACTGCTGGTGAAAAACACTTTGCCGCCTTAGCAAGAAAATCCAGAGATCGTCCTGTAATGTGATTGTAGTTTGATTAAAGTTAACATTGTTTAATGTAATAATCATATGGTTTGTGCTCAGTAGGGCCTTGAGTGCGAATGCGTCAGAGCATTGCAGCCGATTGCGTGTGTGCGCCGCTGCCAACTGAAACTGCGGCGTGGGATCCTTTTGAAGCTGATGAAAAGCCTGATGAAAGGTCTCCAGGGTCATTCTTAGCCTCTCTCACTTCAGCCCCCTCTAATTTAAGCCCTGCCCCTCTTTAAACTGCCCCATCTACTGACTGTGGGAACTTGCACCTGTGGCTCCCTCCACCACCACCCCGTTAGCCACCCACTTACTTACACACACACACACACACACACACACACACACTCATGGTGTTTACAGGCTTAACGTCCAAACATGGCTGCAGTACCTAATGCAAGTATGCGGCCGAAGGTTTGCTTCTGATGCATTTGTTCACAGCCCTCTATAAATATCCTCGCTATCAGCAAAAGTAGTCCACGATAAGGAAGGAAGAATTACTTGTGGTGAAATGGCAACACGCATATCCAAGGGGGTTTGTTTGGGTGCGTTTGTGTCGCTGTTGCATGTTGGGCCACTTCTAGGGGTCGGGGGGTGTGTGTGTGTGTGTGTGGCCGGAGGAATGTTCTCGGAGTGTCACGAGACTCAGGTTGATGGTGTCTTGCAGTGATGGGTTTTAGATGGAGGTCTTTGTTCGCTGGTTCACTGGTCACCTCCCCCACTAGTCTTTATCCGCATCTAGCCCTTTGGGCAGCTGTCACATAATCCAGCTAATCAGAGACCGAGTGTGTGGGAACAGGACCGTCCCTGTGCTACCGCATCTCTCTCCCTCTCACATGCACACTCCCTGACATTATGACCTTTCTCCTTGGGTACGCATGACCGCATGTGCGTGGCCAACCGGATCAATCCAGCATATTTATTTACTGATGGAGATTTGGACCAAATACGCACATACAGATAAGCGTGCGCTCATAAATACACGCATTTCACATCCACACAGATGCTCGCTACCACGAGACCCCACTAATACACTCTCTCACAGTGGGCGCCCGCGTGTTGGGGGATGGGAAGAGAGGTCAGAAGCCCTGCAGCATGTCGTGGGATGATCCACGTTCATGTCAAATAATCCACCTTTTTAAGACGCATCTGTTGTACGTCTGCATGGATATGTGCCCACCCACTCCCACTCCAACCCATCCAGACAGACCTGGTACTGCTGCTAATCCCTGACGGCATCCACCAGACCAGCCCCCAACCTCTCCAACCACGCCGTCTGGCTACGCCCCTCTCACTCCACCTCTGGAGATAAACGAGATGCATGTGTAAATCTAACAGGTCGACTCACTCGGTGTGTTTACGTGCACTTTAAAAGTTCGATTTCAGTTGAACTAAAGCAGTAATCAGTCTTTTTTAAAATAATATAAAATGCGTTAGTCTGGTTTTTGTGAAGTCAGACTAACCGACCTAGATATTGCGTTTATAGCTTGGTTTGGCCAGCATGTATACAAATTGAGACTACATCTGGCCTAAAATTGGGACTACCATTTTTCAACAATTTTGTTGTTTAAAGTGAGCATACATCTTCATTGTAGCTGCTAAAAATCGATGAAGTGAACATAGCGAGCAGCCAGTACTCATTTTCACAGTGCATTCTGGGAATTTCTAGCGAGCAAATGTACACTGGGATGGTACTGACAGTTGGACAACCCTTGCCAGGAACCCTTGTGCTAACTTGCTAAAGGGCCGTTCACACCAAGGACAATAACTATAATGAAACTATAACTGTAAAGTTTTAGTAATTGTTCTAAATCTTGGGGAGAATTGGGGAGGTCCACACCACAGCTATAACGATTTTTTTCCAGCTAATGAGCAATAAAAACATTAGCAGCCAATCAGAATCCACCCGACTTTAAAGGGGTCATATGATGCGATTTTCAATTTTTCCTTTCTCTTTGGAGTGTTACAAGCTCTTGGTGCATAAAGAAGATCTGTAAAGTTGCAAAGACTAAAGTCTCAAATCCAAAGAGATATTCTTTATAAAAGTTAAAGGGGTCATATGATGCGATTTCAAGTTTTCCTTTCTCTTTGGAGTGTTACAAGCTGTTCGTGAATAGATAAG
>NW_015655565.1:1293229-1301447 GCF_001515625.1 Sinocyclocheilus rhinocerous | reverse complement strand
CGATGAGCTTTGTAAAAATCTACGCGTTTCGGAAAGGCGGGGCATAGAGGAGAAACAATAATGTACAGTATGTGGAAAATAATGTGTTTTTTTAACCTTAAACCGCATAAACACATTTCATTACACCAAATACACAAAATAATATTCTTTTTAGCAGCATCATATGACCCCTTTAAAGAGCTCAAGCATTTAAAGTGGCAGATGACATAACTGCAGCATGTGCTTATAATCAACAAAATGTTATTGTGCTAATGTGTGGAGGCTAATATAGTTATCTTTATGGTTATTGGCCTTGGTGTGAATGGGCCTTAACACTTGCCACTAGCACACAGACATGCATCAGTTTTAATATGTAACACACACTTTTCAGTCTGTACTCACACAACTAAAAGTTTACAGCTGGAGATGTAAGTCTAGCAGTTAGCACATGCAGTTAACAGATGAGACTTTTATTCTCCACAAAATTAGAGCGAGAAAATATGTCTTTTCAGGAGGATCAGTGAAGTTGTATAAAGTGCTAAAAGTGGTGTCATGTACCTGTCTAGGGTCAGGAGTGAGGACATGGTCTGAATAAACTCGTCTCTAAAGGAAACACATCAATTAAATGATTATTTTCCTCATATGAAGATGCCCTGCTTCAGTGGCCTGTTTTTTACTCCGTGAAAGTTGATAATTTGATCTGGTCAGGTAGGGACTATAGGCAACATTTTAGTGGATGGATTCTCAGATATAGGAGCATCAAGAATGTTTCCAGATTTAGTCGGAACTCCCAAGGTGTGGCTGAAAATCTCTCCCTCCCGCCATGTCGTGTGTAACGTAACTCAACTCTTATAAATGCTGCCCGCTGTCATGAGAGAGGACTGTAATGGAGCTTTAGCATCGCTGTCATTTCATTAATACTGTTTGCTAAAACAAACATCACTATTTCTGTTGCTCATACTTGAGGTTAGGGATTTGAATAAACCTCTTACGCTCTGCATTACATTTACATTTAACATTTAGCAGACGCTTTTAATCCAAAGCGCATTAAAACTGCATAAATTGTCTGGCACAATTTCTGCCACCTCAGATTTTGTTTAGAGGAGGGATGCTTTTCCTTTCTTGAGTTTTTTATTTTTATTTTTTCCTCTCCTGAAAGATGATAAAACAGGTCTATATATTTGGTTTATATTTGGAGGAGGTACCTGACCCATATCTAGGGATCAGATTCAGAATATCATGGAAACTTAAGGGTGGGACCTTTTGACCTGGATTGTTTAGCATTAAGAAAATATAAAAATCTGTTGTGCTTTCTTCAATAGCATTTTAATATTTCATCTCATAATGATATTCTTTCTCTTTCTCCCTCAGCGATCCTACACACTCATCCTGGAAGCCTGGGACTGGGATAACTCCACTCAGAACAGTGAGTATTCCTCTGTAACCACTGTATGATTTACTGCTGCAGGCTGCTGTCGCCTTTCTGGGTTGGGTTTGATGCTCATAATGGCTGTTGAGTGTTGTTATCTATGGTTTTGTGCTTTAGAGGATGACTTTGTATGTGGATATTGAGTCTGATCCTTGACGATGAGATGAAAGTGTTAAAGCTGCCCCGCTGATGAGTTGTAATTTTGGTGCGGGGGAATTCATTGGGGTGTGTCAGGGTTTTACTGGGCACGTATGGGGTTATTTAAGGATTTTGTTGTGAGCATTAAGTGTAAAAGTTGTCAGTTTTCATGTAGGTACTGATATAGAGGGTTGGAGGTATGCATTGAGTTATACTGTATATTTTTAACCACACTAAGCAGGGCTCATCATTTTTGACAGATATATTGAGATGACGTGTTGCTTAGCCAAGAATTGTTACCTGAGCTTCCACACAAATGTGTAGTTTAAGGCTCAAAAATCGTGTGTCTTCCACACCTGCTTCAGTAGTGCACGAAAGTCAACCAAGATTTCCCAATAACCCTGATCATCTGAAGACCTCTGTTAATTGCAGCCACTGGGTGAAATGTCCTGAGGATCTTGAGTATTGAGTCATACACATAAATTACAAATATGAGGTATTGCCAAATAGTCAGCATGATAATGTTTGATTGTTTGGATTACCTCAGTTTATAAGACAGATCTGTTGATTAGATTTCTAAGCAAGCAGAACCGAAATAATTTTTAGTTCCTTTAAGCTCAAATGTGGTAAAACAACATATTTTTTCATACTTGAGTGAAAATCTCGACAGAAGATGAGATCTTGGGCTGTAATCCCCTAAACCTGGTATTTGAGGGCTCCCAATATGTAAGGATCTTGGGGAAACAACATGGGCACCATAATTCCACAGCTGTATCCTGTTTTCTCCCGCCGCCTTTGTCTGGCTTGAGGAATTGTCGGTTGGAAAGGGTCAGGCGGAGGAATTCGACGTATGCAAAAGAAAGGTGAATGCTGGTAAAACGGGAGAGACTGAGGGGGAGCCTGGCTTTGATCTGCGAATGTGATCTGTAGAATCACTGTATATCCCAGCGTCTGTAAAACTCCTAATGCAAACACTCTCTCTGCTTGACGTCCTGTTTTTCGTTTTCATCTTTGCATGCACTTCAGCCTGAAACAGTGGCCCAGAGGATGCTTGTTTGACTCACTTCATTGAGTCAAGTGTCTTAAAGGCCTCTTCTTCATGGAGTTTGCTCATCAGGAGTACGTTGAGCGTGATGTCAGAGAGATGCAATGCTGGTGTCTGGTTTTGTTTAATCAGTGCTTGAGCTATATTGACCAGACTGACTAAAATTGTTTCTGTGTGTTATGTTTGGTTTGTTTTTTTGTTTTTGTTCTGTTGTTTTTTTGTTTGTTTGTTTTTGTTTTCATTTTAGTTTTTGTTTGGTCTTGTTTTTTTATTATTGATTTTTTTGTTATATGATGATGTTATATGATGATGATGATGATGATGTAATATGATAGTCACATAAAAACTTGGAAACCTGCTTACGTGCTTAGATGAAATATGAGATGTGTGAAGAAAACTGAGAAATCAAGATAAATATCACTAGAGCACAATATTTAGTATTGTGCCTCATTTGCAATCTAAAAGTAATTTTGTCAAATTATTGAAAACATCTGAAGGTATTATTTAATAATTTATTTAGGATACATAAAACTCCTTGAATTTAGCTTTAGAGTTTTAAAAACAATGACTCTAGGAGTTTTCACCAGACCATCTGTAAGTTCTAGTGACCATTGATTAGAGATTTTTGAAATTGACTAGCTCTCTTTGATGATCTGGAGCGCTCTCAATGACTTGGCAGAGCTCTGTTTGAGACAGTGGCTTCATTTATCACACGAGCCCATAGTACAGAGGCGTGCCAGACATTAATGGTCTTGTCATCGAGAGAGAACGCTGCCAAGGTCTGTCTGATTTGACTATCTGCAGTCTATACTCACGCAAGGCTTGGCAACAAAAGCGCCAGTACATCTTCCTCTCTCCAATGCAGTTTGATACTACTTGTTTAGTATGCAGTGTGAACGCTCAGAGCTGCCGTACCTGTTTTCTTAAACTGGACACGTCCCCACGCCTCCTTGTCTGTCTGTCAGAAACCCAAGGGCAAAAAATATGTCTCTCACTCTTTCGCTGGGGGGAATAAAGTTTAGCCTGCACAATTCATCATGTCATCTTGGAACTTTGAAACATTGTTCTATTTGAACTGAGGAAATTAGCCAGCATGCATTTTTCATAGATGCTTTAAATAATTCTGTTACATCTGTCAGAACAGTTCGTATGTGTATGTGTGCATGGTAGGGCCATGCAGGCCGCAGGAAAAGTCCTGTAGCTATGTGTTTACTTTGCAGGAAGGGCTCTGGACTGCCCAGTGTTTAGACATTGGGCAGAACGGGCCAGCAAAAGCTCGCTCCATTGTTCTTAATCTGGAAGCGCCAGGGCTATTTCTGTTTTTGTTGCTTAATTCGGTCGACATTGTCCGGGGACGGAGAGGAAGGTATGTGTATGTGCGCTCCGCATGTGTGTTTGCAAAAGGGGAAAGACGCGGACGCGCTCTGCGCGTCGGGACAGAGGAAATCGCAGGCCCCCCGTTTCCACTGTGATTGTTCGCCATCTCCGATCCCACTGCGATAAAGATTGCTTTCTTTGCAGAGAGTCTGGGAAAGCTTGGGAAATTGGAGCTCTTAGTGTGAACGCTAACCACTCTCACTAGCAGGAGGGATTCGTGCCGAGGGTCTGTGTCCTTGCGGACCTGGACAGTGTGCTTGATGATTAGGACTAGGGTGGGATCCAGTTCCTTCAAGGACAGCTAGGGCTAAGAGCTGAAAGTGACCGACTATAGAGACCAGTGGCTTCTTCTGCCTGCTGCTCTTGCCCAGATCTCCCTGGTAACAGCAGTCAAACTCGCACCCCTCCCTCTGGCCAGACATCAACGTTTTTATTAGAACTAGAACTAGACTTTGACTAGAACTCACAAGAAATGTGAACGGTGCTTGCTTGTGTAAGTGACTGCTATGATGCTAAGGTGTTTTTTATGCAGCTGCTAAGGTGTTTGGAGTGATTTTAAGGTATTTTGCTGCTGTTGCTAGGGCGTTCTGGACGGTTCCTTCATGGTTACTGGCCCAATCATAAGTCTCTATAATATTCTGTTCTCTAGATATAGCTTTGGTCCCTTTTTTGCCCATTTTATTGTCTGCTGATTCAAAAATCTTAAGTCTGATCACTTAGAAAAGCAATACCACACCTCTCCTCACTCCTGATTTAAGATAACATATCATTGGTGTCATTCATGTGTGAGTGTCTTTGTTGTGCAGTGATTTGTCTGAATGGATTTGTGAGGCAGGAAGTTGTAAGGGACAGAATAGTCTGAGTCACTAGTGAGTTTATAGCTTCAAATCAGGGTCTGTCCTGTCTCTTTTCTTACAGCTGATCTACACATTCATTTGTTATCAATGTGTTATTATATTACTTGTTGTGTGAATGTATTTTAGCTCTGTCTTAGACATGTGAATTAATGGAATGAGTAAGTTGCATTTTAGAAATTGTATTTCTTAATTTGTATATTTGCTTTGAGAAATGTTTATTGTATGTAATAATTATTATATATTCAGGACTCCAGACAAAAAAATTGAGTAAGGAGCCATTGGTGTATAAGAAAAAAACTTAGGCGGCAAATAATTTTTTTAGGTGCCACAGAATAAACGCGCTTTATTTTTTAAAATTTTTTTAACATTTCAATCATACTGTCATGTGTTTGTCTCACCTTTTCTTGACTTTATCAGCATTTTAATCCATCTTGTAGATGACCTGGGAACTAAGGTTCACTTAAAGTGGGAATTAAACGTCTTTTCCAACTTGAAATATACAGTCAAAAAGAAATGTTTATTACACAGAATCTGTACCAATATCATGGACCATAAGCATCACTTGGCCATTGAGTGTACACTTTTAAGTAATTGAAATTTAATAAATTTAAGTTAGTCCAACCTAAAATAAAACTTTGATGCGCATCGTCTCAGTTTAATACGTGAACATAACAAAAGATATGATCGCAAAACAATCAGGAAAACATTAAGTCATAACATGCAAAATATATAGTCGCCAGTGGCGACCTCAGAAAAAACTTCACTCGCAAATTAATATTTTTGGTCACAAATGCGACCGTTTTAGTCGCAGTCTGGAGCCCTGTATATTGTTAACTTAAAGTGTTATTTTTAGCACCAAATAGCAGACTAAAATGACACGCTAAATCAATCACAGATAAAATATTAAATGTTAAAAAATATAGGGCCTATAAGTTAATATAGGCCCTTAAGTAATTAAATAGTTACTTGTTGGACTTCAAGTTGACCATCTCTAATAACCGTGTTGTTGCAAAATATAGTTTTTCATTCAGACTATTAACAAAGTATATGATTTTGTTTCTCACTCTTTTTTTTTTTTTTTTAAGCTGGCGAGGAGAATTTGATCGAGCGACACATTCACGCCAGCATGGTGAATCCTGGCGACCACTGGCAGTCCATCCGGCACCCCGGCATCACGGCCCACATTGAGTACCGCATCCGGGTCAGGTGTGACGAGAACTACTACGGGAGTAAGTGCAACAAACAGTGCCGGCCAAGAGACGACTACTTCGGACATTACCGCTGCGATCCATCAGGAAATATTGTATGTCTAGACGGCTGGATGGGAGAGGACTGCCGGACAGGTGAGTGATGTTGACCATCTGTATTTTGTACTTGCCACTGCAGTTTAATGTTATGGCCGAAAAATATTTTTTCTTTTTAGTTTTCATTTTCATTTTAGGGTAACTTTTACCTTTACCTTTATTTTTACCTTTATTTACCTTTATTTTTATTTCAGTTTTAGTAATTTTAGTTCTTAAGTAGTACTTTTAGTAGATATTTCAGTTATTAGTTGAAAAGGCAATATTTAATTTTTTTTTACATTTGTTTTTCATCTAATATTTTATTTTATGTCAGTTTTATTTAAATTAACAAAAACAATTATTGTTTGTTTAACAATAGTGCTAATAACAATATTGTACTGAAATCTGTTTATTTAAATCTGTGTTTTTTTAATGCTACAAATGAATCTAGGTATCAAGTTTTAGAGATTAATTTTGAGATTACATTTAATAGTTTAATGGTAATGATTTATCTGGCATCCTCAATATCTAGCCAAGTTGCCCTTCATGAAGGATGAACTAGGGCTGGCTAATGTCTTGAAGCGTATAGAGAGAAACCCTGTTAAATCTTGCCCTTTACCACCCTGTAAAGAGACCTGCTGCTATCAGTGTTTTCACAGCTCTGTGATCTTTGCTCCTTTGCCTTCTCCTTTTGCCTCTGCAATCCTGGAGTCACACTTTCCATTAGCTCAATTAATCTGAGTGATGCTGGGGGTTTTTGATGTCTTTAATGGACCACTGCAGGCAACCTAAACACCTTTGTTCTGATGCTGAGAGTGCATATGTGTGTATGTACCCCACTACAGAAAGGCAGTAAATCACCAGCCACCGTCCTAATGAGCAAGGGTACGAGTAGGTGGGCGTAACAGGGGTGAATAGGGGCAAGCGTATATGTGTGTTCGGGCCATAAAGTTGTCTTCTGTCACAGCGAGGATGATGAATTTATCTTGTCGCACTTGTACGGCAACACAAACAAACAAGACTGACCTCTCCTCCCTCCCGCTCTCCCTCTCCTCTCACAGCAATCTGCAAGCAGGGCTGTAATCTGATTCACGGAGGCTGTACGGTGCCTGGAGAATGCAAGTAAGTGTTTGAGCATCATTTCATGCTCGGTTGGCTGGGCTAATCTGGCTCCTTAATTTCAGCAGGGCCATATGTGCTCATGCTGATCAGGTCTTTTCATTTGTTTACCTTTCCATTAATGAATTAGTGCACTGAAGCTATTGTTTGTGCAAGCTGTTTTTGTTTGATATGCTTTTTTGATCACGCTATACTTTCTCTCGAGTGTTTATATATTGTCATCGTTTAACATTTGATGGGATGAAATACTTTAAGGCATCACTATTACTGTTGCTCATACTTAAAGGGTTAGTTCACACAAAAATGACAATTCTTCCATCAATTACTCACCCTCATGGTGCCTCAAACCGATAAGACTATTATTCATATTCATACCAGTGTAGTTTGATCTTGCATGTCACACAAATGCGGTTGAGCTCTTTGTATGTGCATTGCACAATGTTTATATATGAATAAAAGCCTAAATTAAATCTATCCCTTTAAAGGGTTTGGAAGCCCTTCACCCTTTAATATGTAATTCCAATGTACAGTTTTCATCTGGCAGATGATACAACTGGCAAAAAATGGACTGAAGGAGGGTCCTGAGTCATATCTAGGGTTCTTCGGATTTGGATATCAACCACCAAAACACTGTAGCAACGTTTCATCTGGCAGATGATACAACTGGCAAAAAATGGACTGAAGGAGGGTCCTGAGTCATATCTAGGGTCTTCGGATTTGGATATCAACCACCAAAACACTGTAGCAACCACATAGCAGTGCTGTTAAAAACTTTCTGAAGACTTTAGCAACCTATCACAGGGTCGCAAAATTTCAAAATGCCTGGTAGCCCTTCGGGCAGGTACTCTTCAGATTTTGGTAGCCCGAAAATTAATTTAACTAGCCCAAATAAAAAAAGACCTTTTAAAAAAAAAAAAAAATTGAAAATCAGGAGTTTAAATGTCAATCAAAAATATTTTTAATACACAAATATCAACAAATATGAAGGAAG
>NW_015655565.1:1255884-1293078 GCF_001515625.1 Sinocyclocheilus rhinocerous | reverse complement strand
ATTATTTAATACATTAATAGGAGAATGAGCCTAATATCGTCTTGACTATCGACAAAGACTATCGTCTTATCGGCACAACCCTAGAAGGAATTTTATTTCACTATTTACAGGGTAATCTGCAGAATTTTTTTAAATAAATGTAAGGCAATTTATGACCCATTTTAAGAGCTGCACAAGTAAAATTAACACAATATGAGTGGGGTTGGACAATGTCTGTGATAACATACAGTGCTGAGCCATAAAATTACATGATTTACAGTTCAGATACAGGTTTTCACATAAACAAAAATCTTATACAACAGCATTTCGGCCTTTAGACCATTTTTATGAAAAGGGATAAATCAAGGATATAAATTGTTAATTTAAAACATTGGCTATAAATATTACTGTCTTAATTGTTTAGATTTTTAGAAGGCACATTATCTTCTTTCTCATTTACAACTTCATGTGTTTGCTGCGTAAAAACATGAGTTGATATTTGCATTGATCTGACCATAAACAGCAAGAAAAGTTTATTGGAAATTCAAATTCATTCTCTGCCACAAGGTGGCGCTTTAGGAGCGCTGAAATATTGCGGTTTCCCCGGTAACGGCTGTGTACACAAAGCGGCTCCACGCTCATTAACGCTGCTTTATCAGGAATTATAGGTAAAATGACATTAAAATGCCAACGACACGTTTCTGAGGACAGTCGGTTCCCTTCAGATACATTCAAATAAAGACATCCGCGCCGCGTTTTGACTTGAAACGTGCAGCGCTCATATTTATTCAATGACATCATTGCCTTTTGAAGTTTAATCCAGCCGTATCGCGACGCTTGTCTTTCCGTCCCCAACTGTAAGACCTCTTGAAATTATAATTAAGACATTTCTTATACCATTTAACATATTTAAAACTTTTTATGGCCTTAAGTTTGATCCAACTCACTTGGAGTTGTATCTCACAGTTTTTAAGGGCCCGCGGGAGATCTGCATTTAAGATAGCCGTTGGGCAGAGTGGTGATACATTTTGGTAGCCCGACTGGAAAACACAATAGCCCCGGGACGTCGGGCTAGCGATTTTGCGAGTCCTGTATCATAACACCCTAGTCACACACATGGTGTGTTTTGCAAAGGCAAACTCTACATTTTCTTTATAAACTTAAAATCTAGTTTGAATTGGACTTTTTGGAAAGTTGCCCAAAGCAGTGTCCCAGCATACCTTGTGTTTTGGACATTATCATCATACGATAATTATGTCAAATGTTGGTATTTTGCTCTTACTGTCACAGGAAATTCAGATGCTTCCTGTGTTGGAGCTCAGCGTGAAATCCACCTCACCGTCCCACATCGCATTCTCCTCTCGTTCTCTTCCTGTAGCTTAGCTCTGCCTTCTTCCTTTGCCATAGGAAAAGCTCCTAGTCTTTGGCATGTGGAAAGCCTTTTTGCTCATGCCACCTACAACCTCACTGTGTCTAAGAGCAGGGAATGAGTAGATCCAGAGGTGTCTAAACCAGGAAGTCACTCTAGACGATGATGACATACTGGAATCTTTTGACAACAAATCATTCAGACACTTAAGGACCCATCACACTTCAGTTTTCTAGTCCTTACGACTACTGAGCACAGATACCTGCCCTCATTCTTCTGCCCTCCTTTACCTACTCTGAGACCTGAGCGGTTTAAGAAGGACATGGATATTTTCTTCCTCAGGCATCAGAAAGGCCAGGAGTAACGTTTCAGGGGACGCTGGGGCCAAAAACATGCTTGAGGACATCATGTACCCAAGTTTCTTGATGGCCTGGAAGAAAGAGTTTCTGGAACCGGGGCTAGGAAACAGAGGCCAATGTGTTATTTCAGAGTTTGAGTATTTGGGAAGCCTCACTCCCCTGCAGGATGTGGTGACTCGCTTCCCTGCCGTCACTAGCTTGATAGTCCTTGGAAGGAAGGAGGTGGAGACTAGAGGACTGAGGTTGCCACAGAAAATTAACCAGTAGAAAAGTGTTGGGACATTTTTGCCAAAAGTGTAGTAACTCAGTCCAGTAGATTTGTTTTGTTTTGATTTCAGTTTGGTTTGTTTGTTTAGTTTTTGCCCTTTTTTAAATAACCATTTTAGCAGATTTTTTTTTATACGTCCTAAGAAACAATTGGGTAAAAGCAAAGAACTATAGAATACCTAAGACGTGTCACTCGTATAGTTTTGAATGGGGGAAAAAATGCAACGCTGAACATGGCCGATCAATCGTGGGAAGCTCCGCCTTCTAAATGAAAGAGCCAATCGCTAATCGGTAAAGTCAGCGCGTCACTGCAGCTGCCATTAGAAGTCCCGGTTTCTATAGAAACAGTCAGCGTTCTGAGACACTGCGTACTGGCTGATCTAGCCTGAGAAATAAGCTTTTTATAACGCTATTTGAGCAAAAGAAACAACATTTATGACACCGTTGATGTCAGATTTCATTGGTATGAAATTTAATCGTAAGCTTAGTGAACAGTTTGGGAGAATTTGATGTTTCCCCATACAAAGTGATACGAGCTGCACTTGCATGCCCGAGAGGCGTTTCAAAGATGGCCGCCGAGTGACATGACTTGCCTTAAAGGGACTTTGGTAAAAGTAACTGTAAAGATCTAGCATAATTCACAGTTTACCACAAAAATGAAAATTGTCACAATTTACTCACCCTCACATCTTTCCAAACCTGTATTAACTTTCCTCTACAGAACACGAAAAAATATATTTTGAATATTGTTTTTTGTCTACACAATTGGGTCCAGTATGTTTGGATCATAAACCCCTTTAAGTATACTAATACTTTGTAGAGCCACTGCGAACCCATGCTGTGTATCAAATGTGAAACTAAATGACACGTAAATGCACTTGTGATTTAAGTTTAAGGTGTTTTTATGGTTGTAATGGACATGTCCTGACACATCAAGTAAATGCAATGCAACTTTCTCTTTCTCTGAGTTAGTGAGCAAGCTTATGTTTGGCAGTGCTCGGCAGAGCTGAACGCCCCCGTGCACAGGCAGGGTTCACCACAACTGAACGGAACAAAAAGTGTTGAACTTGAAAATTGTTTATGCGCGAGTGCACTTGCTAAATGAAGGCAGATTGTATAAAATGGATTTTTAAAAAAACGTTTTCACAGCGCGCATCACGCGCTCAACTCATCAAAAGTCAACAAGTTCAACAAGCAACAACGACTTATCCAAGTGACTGCTGCAGAACGCACGTGAGAGAGAGACGAGGCAGCGCAGATCGCGCGTCTCATAAGTGAGTGGGAATTTACCAAACGTGGCAAAAATAGCAGAGTAAAAGTACCGATACATCACTTAAAATGTACTCAAGTAAAAGTAAAAGTACACAATTTTTAAACCACTCAAAAAAGTACAATTACTGATAAAAACTACTTAATTACTGTAACGTGAGTATTTGTAATTCATTACTTCACACCCCTGAATACTAGTAAGGTTGTTACTGGGCAGCGCAAAGCTGTGTGTGCTCTGGTGTAAGTAATCCAGCCTCTGGCCTGCCCCTTGGGCACAGATCTGGGGGGCTATTTCAGAGACCTCATTGGAGATGTTATAAGTGGATTTGGATCAAGGCCTCCATGCAGAGAATGTGCCAGGTGTGTATGCAGTGGCCAAATCCACTTTGCCCACCTCCTCGAAGAGCACATTTGCCTTATTTAGTTAAGTAAACACCATTGCTTTTCACCTTAAATGCTTTTGGAGTTGTTGTGAGCTGATGTGAGGCATTGTGGTCCCGATTTATTTATTTATTTATTTGTATTTTTTATTAATGCATTGATATCACCTTTAGATAAATGGAGAAAAAAATGCAAATGCTAATTGTTAGAATATTAAACTGATAAAAATAAAACTTTTAAAAATAAAACTTACATTTTTTAACATTTAGTGCATTCGTCATTAACAAACAAACAATACATTTATAGCATTTATAAATCTTGGGTAGTATTAATTTCTACATGTTAACTTTAACTAATAATATGCATATTAATGTCAAATATGAACATTTTTGATATTCAAATTGATGTATTGTTTACAGCATTTATTAATCTAGGTTAATTTATAAATCTACTATTGCCGTTGTTAATTTATTTTAATTCAGGTTAGTTTAGTATGTTAATTTGAATATTTAAAAACATTTTTAATATAAAAAAAAAGTCTTATTTAAAATGTAGAAATTAACACTACCCAAGATTAATAAATGCTGTAAATGTAGTGTTGATTGTTAGTTTATGATACCTATTGCAAATTGAACTTTTTGTAAGTGTTACCCTTGAAAACCAAGTGTTACCATGAAAATATTAATATATAAACATATTACTGGGAGTGCCATGGTAAATTCATAAGATAATCATTCAGTGCTGTCTGTTTCTCAGAGTACTGTAGTATTTCTATCACTGTTCCATGGTACCACCACTGTACTTATTTGTAAGGCTAATAAGTGTTAGGACTTCTCTCTCCGAGGCACTGAGGTCGAGATATACAGACAGCGTCTCTCCACTCGGCAGCTGGAGTTAGGCCGTACCTCCTCTGCAGGAGAGCTGTCTTAAAATAGCCTGCTCAGAAATGACAAGACAGCTGGGTGAGGGGTGTGGTGGGGACGGAGAGAGCGCACCACTGGCCTTGGAATAGCGGAGTGCTGCTATAAACCAATGATTAGTTAACCCCGTCTGCACCCCCGAGCTGCGACCGGACCACTCGAGGGGGGGAGTACGCGTCTGTGTGTGTCGTGAAAGTGTTCTTAACCTTTGTCGCCCAGAATGTCGCCTTGTCCTAAGATTAGGTGTCAGCGCAGTGACGTGCAGCTGTATGTTTGTTCCTGTCTGTCATTAAGATGTCATGGTGGTTCAGTCCTTTAAGTGTTAACACCCTTATGTGGTTTTCAGGTGCAACTACGGCTGGCAGGGCCAGTTCTGTGACGAGTGTCTGCCGTACCCCGGCTGCTTGCATGGGACATGTATCATCCCCTGGCAGTGCACTTGTGAGAAGAACTGGGGCGGCCTCCTCTGCGATAAAGGTAAGGGTCCTAAATGCATCCAACACGCTGATACTGAAGCGTTGACCTAGTTAGGTTTCGAAAAATTGAGGTCAACCTGGAATTGACCCATAAATTGGTCAGTAGTAAATCAGAATGAATACGTTAAGCCTGTGAACATCCAGCCACGGAGGTGCCAGGGCATCAAATTCATATTGTGGTGTTAAATAGAATTACAGCATCTTACACTGAGCTGATTTGTTGGCTGCAATGTTAGCACAGGCTGTGCATCATGTGACAACGCACGCACAAATACACTCTGGATATTGTGGTTGTGATTGGAGTGGCACTCGGATATCTGATCTTTTGGTCAGCATGTGTCCTGGAAGGTGGTTAGGAATGAGAAGCAGCTGAGAGGTGCCTACAGTTCTCTTTATTTATTTACCAACTTTCATGTGCACAGCCTGGCCTTACAAGGCCTGCTGGGAGCCCAGCAATAGTTTCTGCCAACTGTTTTCATTCAAAGAGCAAATGTTAGCAGGCTTAAGAAAAATCTGAATAGGGTTAGTATTGCTTTCCCCATGGACTTAGTAGTTCCCCAAGTAGTACCCCAGTTCATTATTATTTTATGTGTCTTTACAGATCTGAACTACTGCGGCACGCACCATCCCTGCGTCAACGGCGGGACCTGCATGAACTCTGAACCTGATGAATATAACTGTGCCTGTCCTGAAGGGTACTCTGGCAAGAACTGTGAGATAGGTACGAGATGGATAGAGGATTCAGTAAATAAAAGAGCTACAGTGTACACGGAACAATTAATTATATGATGTGTAGATGGATGGATGAATAGAAAAACTATGCATGTATGGATGGATGAATAGAAAAAATTATGGATGGATAGATGAATAGAAAAAACAATGGATGAATGGATGGATGAATAGAAAAACGATGGATATATGGATGGATGAATAGAAAAAATGATTGACGAATGCATGGATGAATAGAAAAAACGATGGATGAATGGATGGATGAATAGAAAACGATATATGGGTGGATGAATAGAAAAAATAATAGATGGATGTTGGGTTGAATGGGTGGTGTTGAGGTGGATGGATGGACTAATTTATAAATGGATGGATTGATAAATGAAAAATGGATAGACTGATGTTGGGATGGATGGATAATAAATAGAGGATAGGTTGATTGATAAATGGATAGAAGGATGGATGGATAGATGGATGAATAGATAAATGGATGCGTGGATGGAAAAATGGTAGATTGATAAATGGATGGACTAATAAATGGATAAATGAATGCATGGATAAATGAATAGATGGATGGATAAATGGATTGATTTATAAATTGATAAACAGATAGATAAATGGATAATTAGATGGAAAATTGGATGGATTGATGGATGGATGCAAGGAATAGAAAAAAGATGGATATAGGAATGTGAATGGATGGCTGGATGGGTGGATGAACAGAAAAAACAATGGATGGATGAATAGATGGATGGATAAATGGATTGATTTATAAATTGATAAACAGATAGATAAATGGATAATTAGATGGAAAATTGGATGGATTGATGGATGGATGGAAGGAATAGAAAAAAGATGGATATAGGAATGTGAATGGATGGATGGATGGGTGGATGAACAGAAAAAACGATGGATGTTGGGATGGATGGATTAATTGATAAATGGATTGATAAATGGAAAAATGGATAGACTGATAAAAGGGTGGATGAATGGATGGATGGATGGAAAATAGATGGATAGATTGATTGATAAATTGATTGAAGGATGGATGGATGGTTGCATGGATGGAAAAATGATAGATGGAATGATAAATTAATGGACTAATAGATATATGAATGTATGGATAAATGGATAGATTGGTAAATGGATGGATAAATGGATTGATTTATAAATTGATTAATGGATAGATTGATAAATAAATAATTGGATGGATGGATGGATGGATAGATAGATCATAGATCATCATAAAGTCAGTTATGGTGTTTTATCAGTGTATTTTCTGTCTATATTTATGACGCATTGTTGTGTTTTTGCAGCTGAACATGCGTGTGTTTCCAACCCCTGTGCGAACGGAGGAACATGTCACGAAGTCCCAACAGGATTTGAGTGCCAGTGTCCACCAGGCTGGGAGGGACCCACTTGTGCTAAAGGTGCGTAAACCTTTAGTGCACCTTCCTGTCTGACTGTTTCCAGGCTCAATCTGTTCAGTCTGGAGACCTAGTTACAGACCTACACTGGAGCACAGACACCCGTCCCCTCCCCAACATGTGTCCAGATGCTGAGGCCAGTGTGCTGCTTGGATGCTTGTCATGCTTGGATGTGTCAGGTATATGGCAAGGGAAGCCGGTCTTGTATCTTGGCAGCACAGCGGGGTCCCATCGCATGGCGAGCATAGCTTGAGCTCTTACGGGTCCCGGATTAGAGCCTGGTGATACCCATCACTGAGACGGGGATTTGCATAATCTGTCTGCACTTTGAACCAGCATTTGGCTTCACAAATTGAGAACGCAGTGTGTCATGGGTCGCCCTTCCTTCTCCACCCCTCCTGTTCCACAAAGCATCCCACTTTAGCACCACAGAGCTCATATTTGATCGGCTGCAAATGTGTTTCTCACATCCAGGATTCCCAGTGTTTTAATGTTTGGTATTTCTCACACTCTTCATCGCTCCCTCCACATCCAACCTCCTCAGTCTCATCCACCACACATATGGGGCTGTGTTTCCTTCGTCATAGCAACAACAGGGTCCCCTGCTGGAATTTGGACATCCCCCCCCCACCATTTCGCCCATAAAGGTTTTTCCCCCCCACCTCTTCCCTCTTCACTTGCCTGTCTGACCCTTTTACACAGCCCTCTCCACCCCATTCACCACAATATATGTATAAGACTAAAGCGAGAAGAAAGGAGGGAGGAATTTCTCTTGTTTTTGTTTCCTCCTATTTTCTTTCAAATTTCAAATTGCTGCTACTCAGTTCTTTGTGCCTTTGTGCTCATATTAAAACTGTAACGAGTTGTGCTCTAATAGCAGCTAATCTGGCGAACTGGATTATATCAAACTAATCGCGTTACTGTCTTGCATAAAGAACAGCCTTTGCTCTCTCTGATGAACACACTGACACTCTCCCCTGCCCTTTCTCCATAGCCGTTTAATCGCCTATATTATATTATATTATTGCATAATTTTTTTTGAATGATGCAAAGCATAGATAAACACAGCTTCACATTATGTAGAGTAACAAGTTGTTAAAAACAATAATATGTGAAAAATATGACTGGATATGTGACGCTATTGTGAAATAACCCTATACTTGCATTTGTGTGAATGTACATCATTTGAATTGTTTATTATTTCACCAAAAATTGGGACTTACCTTGATGACACAGGAAGCAATGCATCATCTAAATTGTTCACATTTATTGATATTGGAGTGCATGCTATAGTTTTCTGCTTGGTGTTGGATTTTCTTTTTAATTCTGTGAATGTGTCACAATATATAAACAATAAAGCTGACATGTTGACACATTTCCATTGCACTGTATACATCATAATGCCTTGCCCTACTTTGAATCATTTTTAGTCAATGTAACTGATCCTTTCTCTAGCATGCGTATGTATGTGTGTGTGTGTGTGTGTGTGGTGGGCGGTGAATAGCCTGGACACACATGCTGGGTGTAAAATTGCCCAGTTTGAATGTTTATATGCATGAAACTGAAAACATTCCATAATATTATGGGATGTAACTCCTGTAATAGCTTTTTTATGCAAACTGTCTCTCAGCATGTTATTTTCAAGCACCATTTCAGGTGTGTTTTTCATATCTGCGGAATGTAACATGATTTTGTGTTGATGTTGCAGACATGGATGAATGTGCCTCCAGCCCGTGTGCGCAAGGCGGAACATGTATTGACCTGGAAAATGGCTTTGAGTGTGTCTGCCCTCCTCAGTGGGTTGGGAAGACGTGTCAAATCGGTAAGATTGAGATCCTCCTGTATTGCAGTTGTGTTTTGAACTAGAGCATTCCGGCACATTTGAGTTTTTAATACACGCACTGTTCATTGGACCATCCACTCATGCCATTTTATTCATTTTTGCATTGCCATTTGTTGAAAAATATGGTCCATTATGTATTTGAATGGTTGAATATGGTGTGTTAGATCTAAATTGCATGCAGTTTGCAAGCCTGCATGTGTTTTAGGCAAAGCAAGACTTGTGATTTGATTGGTCTGCATGAAGAACTTGTAGTGGCAATCTGATCCTTGTTGACTGTAAGACAGCTATATATGCATATGTAAAAAGGAGGGCCAGCCTTAGAACTGGTTCTAAGACTAGATCAGTTTCTATCATCCTTTTGCTCACAATGGTGTGCAGCCCTTGTTAGTGGAAGTGATGAATGTGAAAGGAAGTGGATTGTGACCTGTAAACAAGCGTGGGGTGGGAACAGGAGTCGGGCTGCTCATCTTACGCTTCGAACCTTAGCCTCCAGCTTGGGTTTCACTCACAAGAGCCAGGCCGGAGCATGGTGGGGAGTCGTGTTTCCAGGAGGACAGGTGCAGAGGGGAGCGAAGCGCACCTCACTAGGGGCCCCTGATGAATATTTAAACACCTAATAAGCACTAGTTTTTTCATGGCTAAGTCAAAAGAGTCGTAGCCCCCTGAACTGATTGGTCACCTGCTGTAGGCTAATAGAGGAGGGATGAGAAGGAGGGGAGATTACGAGTAGACCTTTAGTTTACGATGCAAAAAAAAAAAAAATCTTGGTACTTTGTCTTGTTTTCCAGTAAAAATATTTAAACGTCCTTAAAACAAGATATATTTAAGAATAACATTTTAGAAGATATTTATTTGGTATATTTCCTATTTATTTTCTAGATTAATTTTATAAAAAAAAATTTCAGAGAATATTCTCCAAAACCTAAATATATAAGTTTTGTTTTATATATTTATACACTACTCTTCAAAGGTTTGGGGTCAGTAAGATTTTTATTTAAGATATTAATAATATATTCAGAAGGTATTCATTAATTTGATCAAAAGTATCAGTAAAGACATTTACAAAATAATTATTTTTTAAATAAACGCTGTTTTTTTTTTTTTTTTTACTTTATTCAGTTTTCAACATAGATTATAAAAATGTTTCTTGAGCAAATCAAAATGATTTCTGAAGGATCATGTGACAGTGAAGACTGGAGTAATGGCTGCTGAAAATTCAGCTTTGCTTCCTAGAATTAAATTACATTTTATAATATATTCAAATAGAAAACATTTTTTTAAATTGTTAAATTATTATATTATATTATATTATATTATATTATATTATTATAGTGGGGTCATTTAAGATATATCTTTTGAATACAAGTCTTAATATCTTAAGTAAAATGATCTTGTTTTAAGGATGTTTAGATTATTATTTTTTTGTTTGTTTGCTGTGTAATAGTCACTGATCAGGAAGTCAAGCAGACTGGCATCGTTGTGACTGTTAGAGTTTCAAGCCAGCAGACTGTTCAATGGGCTTAATGGTGGTGGGGTTACACAACAAGATCTCAGATTTCTCTGCTCCTCTCCTGCTGCTCTACACTTCCCATCTCCTTCTTTTCAATCTCCCAATCTACCAATTGTCTACAAAATCTCCCAATTCTTTCTTTCCCTCACTTTCACAGATGCAAATGAGTGTATGGGGAAGCCTTGTGTAAATGCTCACTCTTGCAAAAACATGATTGGTGGATATCACTGTGACTGCTTTCAAGGATGGGCCGGACAGAACTGTGACATCAGTCAGTATCTCCTCATGCTCCTCTCCTCTCCTTTCCTCCATCTTTAACAGCATACACTATAGTGGCACTCAGGGTTTCCTCTTTGGACACTTGATATCCTGTGGGGTTCTGCACACTGTATATTTTGTCTTAGGCTTTATTTACTGTTGCATGCTGGGTTATTGGTTGTACCTCACGTTTGTGTTGATTGTACTAACATTTCCATCCTCAGCGCACTTACCGAGCTCATCTAATTTGAGTTAATTGCACGTCTTCAGCTGTCACTAACTGCTGTCCTGATTTCCTCCACTTAGCCATTGATTAATTGCTTCATTTACTTTGCCCATGACTGCAGATCTCAATGGCTGCCATGGACAGTGCCAGAATGGAGCAACATGCAAGGTATAGCCTTTACAATTCTTCGTTTACTTTAGCATCTCAATTAATTGTGTTATTTATATTTAGTGTCATATTATTTGTGTCTGTGCAGGAGCTGGTTCATGGAGGTTACCACTGTCAGTGTCCTCCAGGTTTTGTGGGCTTGCACTGTGAAGTCTCAAGGAACAAATGTGCCAGTGGTCCTTGTCAAAACGGCGGCCACTGCCATGTCATTCTGGACAGCTTTGTTTGTGAATGCCCGCCAAACTATGCAGGAATGCTCTGTGAGGTGAGAATCTTTACTGTTTATACTGTTTAAAGACATTGCTGTAGTGCAAAACCGCTTTTTTACAGAGAACTTTTTGTCAGTATTGTTCAGCATGATGGTTTATTTTATTTTTGTTTTGTGCCCAGATGTTTTTTGTTTTTGTGTTTTGTGTTTTGTTTTGTTGTTTTTTGTTTTGTTTTTAGTCGAATTCATCTGTTGGTTTATAAACATTTAATGGAAACAGAGGGGCTCAGTCTTGATTAATTGGTGACATTTAGTACTACAGATGGTCACTTCACCATTCATACTTTGCTCACAATCTCGTTCGGCACTGCTAAATTGGTCGGCACCCCCCTTGTTGCGTGTATGTATGTTTAAAGCCTTGGTGTAAGGCAGATCAAGCCTGCTATTCTGCCACAGGTGTGCCAGGGTAACTAGAGCAGGGTTTGGGTGGAGGGCTGGAGTATTTTTTCTTCATGTGGCCATCATTGCTGGTCTGGAGCCAGTTTAAGTCTAGAGGCAGGCTAAAGATGGACTTCCATAGAGGTGCTGGAAGCTGGTCCTGAGCCAGTTTCAGCTAAAAATAAGTTGTAGTGAATGAGGCAACTCTTCTCTTGGCCTCCTGGCCGCCTGCCCACAATCAGCCCGGGAAAGAGAAGGCCTTGATTTTCACGTTATATTCATGCCTGGCGTGCCATGCGCTCACATTAGACCATACCGTCTGCAGTCTCTTGGAGAAGTGAGACTATACATAGTGAAGCTTTTGATCTGGAAGGGCTGTTTTCAGTGCAGATGCACATGAGGCTATATATAAAGCTTTGATCTAGTATTGACATAGAATCTGACATGTTTTGATATGGGATTAGATCTCTTTAATTGAATTAAATGTCATTAGAAAAAATATGTGATTTACAACTTTTAGAAGCAGTAATGCTTAAACTACTATATGAAATCCTCAAGTCACTATATATCTTCTAAGATCTGTTTCCTTTTGATAATCAGCTTTAGATTAGTATTTTAAAATTATATGTTGACCAGTTTTGACTATTAACATACCACTGTTTGAAACACATCCAACTGGGTTTGTTCTTCGGATCTGGTACAGATGGCTGTTTATCTCTTACATCTGTCTGCTGTAGCAGTTTAATGTATCTTGATACAGTCTGGTTTGCAGATGCTCCTCTTACATCACTGCCTGTGAATAAGTGCTTTGTGCAGGCGTTCGGCTTCCAGTATATATACAGTACAATGTATATCCCTAATAAAATAAATTCAGCAGTCTTGGAGCTCGGGAGAACAGTGTTATAGAACAAACTAACACCTTACATGGCAGCTGACAAGATGTGTACTTTAGAGAGGTTGTTTACATTCCAAAAAGGTTCAACTCCCTAGAAATGTATTTGTGAGAAAAATGGGAAGGTGGGACATCGAGGGGCTAATAGAAAGCTGCAGAAACCTACATTAATCAGTAAACATTATTGGAACAGGTGTTTGTAGTGAGTTTTTCCTATTTATTATATTATATTATATTATATTATATATGATCAAAATCTACAATAAAACAGTAATATTGTGAAGTGTTGATTTAAAATAACTTTTTTTTTTTAAGTGTTAAAAAATATCGTATTAGGCTGTCAATTTAACACATTAATATATAAAAATTATTTTTTTAATAATACCCTTGACCCATAGAGAATTTGACACAGCATCTTAAAAATGTGGCACCCATGGCGAGAGACGTGATGCAGTGGGTAAAGACATCCATCTGCTTGTGTCCTAGACCGTAGTTAACAAATAGTGAACATGTCCTAAGTCTACCGCAGACAGATTGGCAAAGTCAATTGCAAAATGATAGATTGCTGTGGACTGAAGACCAGTGATATGACTTATGGTCAAAAAAGCCTCTTCTAAAGCCATAGAATAGAATAGAAGTTTTTTTTTAATTATATAAAATGATGTAACGTTTATATTAAATATGTTAACAAATTAGAAGAATTATGAGTTTCTGTGTGAATTAGAAATTAATTTCTAAGAATATTTACCAGAACAAGGCCAAGTCGAGGTAGAAGGAGAACTAGATGTGCAAAAGTGTTCCTCGTCCCAGCTGAATATGCTCGGTAAGAGCGGAAGGATGTCTAAATTTAGCTGCACAGTTTGTTTTGATTGGTCTCTTGTGTGAGTATAATGGTGCTGTCTCCTTTAGCTGTAGGCTTATGGGAGCCTTCCACAGCTTACCTGACTGTTTATCCCTATAGTTTAAGAGGACTGGCCTAACTCATTCACTAAATCAAGCTCCCTGTCTCATTTGAAGGTGGAGAGTCTGTCTCACCCAAACCCCTGTGAATCGAACCCCTGTCAGAATAAGGCTTTGTGCTACAGTCTGCCTGGTGACTTCTACTGCGCCTGTCCTGAAGACTACGAGGGCAAGACCTGTGAAAACCGCAAGGACCACTGCAAGACAACCCCTTGCCAAGGTACTGCCCTTCCTGTTCTGCTGCCGACCGAGATGCAATAGCCAAAGATGACCTGCTTTTGTACAGTAGTGCACAATAGTTCACCTTAACAGGCGTCTGATCTTATTCCCACTTCTCTTGTTTTCTCATTCCCAGTGATTGACAGCTGTACAATAGCTGTGGCGAGTAACAGCTCAGATGGGGGTGTGAGACACATCAACTCTAATGTGTGTGGTCCTCATGGCCGCTGTATCAGCCAGCCGGGCGGCAACTTCACCTGCACCTGTGAGCTCGGCTTTACAGGAACCTACTGCCACGAGAGTGAGTCATACTTACTGTTTCACCATTTTCCCTTTTTTAATCATACTCCTGTGATGCCTGTTTGTCCTTGTTTGTTCACTTCATTAATTTAGTTTATCTTATATTGTAGATGGGTAATTGACGTGACTTTTCAAGCAATTTCAGCAGATTCCTGTGCTATAATTCACAACAGTTTCAAGCAAAACTTGTCCAATTATTTTTAAATTGTTTTAAAAATAATGACAATTTTTGAAAAAAATAAATAAATTTGTTATAACAGTTCTTTTATCAGTAGTTGTAATTATTGATTGAATAATTTTATAAATAAACTTGTATTCATTAGTTACATAGTATATTTGAAAATGAATTTGTTATAGGTACCACAAGGCCAATTAAACTGGAAATATTATATATATATATAAAATAGCATCTTGGGCATCAATGGATGCAATAACATCTGACCATCTGTTCAAAATTCACATGATCAATTTGATTTGATTAAGGACCTGAAAATAGTGCAGAACCATAATTCATTACGTTTATTTAATTTGATTTAGTTGAAAACATGGTTTATTTCCATTTTAAAATTTTATTTAAATTTTAATTTTAAACTCCTGAAGTTCAGTCAGGTCTTTTGAACCCCATTGTATATGTACATTTTGTCCTAAAATCTTGATGTTCATTGAAATTTTATATATCAACTACCCAGATGTAAACGACTGTGTGAGCAATCCGTGTCGAAACGGAGGTACCTGCATCGACGGGATCAGCTCTTTCCAATGTTTCTGTCCGGACGGCTGGGAGGGTGACCTTTGCGACCTCAGTGAGTGTCTGTCTTCATCTTCCTCATCATCGTGATCTTAGTTACATTCAGTATCTTACCTTTCTCACTTGTATTTCTGCACTCAGATGTGAACGAGTGCAGTCGGAGCCCCTGTAAGAATGCCGGCCGCTGTGTGGACCTGGTCAATGACTTCTACTGTGAATGTGCCAATGGCTGGAAAGGAAAGACCTGTCATTCACGTGAGTTACCTCTCCATGTTTTATGTCAAAATACTCCCTCTTTTCCTATTATATAGTTTAGCTGCATATGTTAACTGACTGGTAATATTTTGAGTCCTTTTTTGTGTCTTTAGGTGAAAGTCAGTGTGATGCCACCACATGCAGTAATGGAGGGACCTGCTATGACCACGGAGACACTTTCCGCTGCGCCTGCCCTCCTGGATGGAGAGGAAGTACATGCAACACAGGTGAGTAGACATCTGTGAAAGTCCAGTTTTCATACTCGGTTTACCAAAAACCCATTTCATAACCCCAAACTATTCATAGACTCCCCTCACTTGCATGAATATAATCAAATCAGTCCCTCAACACAGTCAAAGTTGCAATCCTGCATTCTCACTCTCTTCATACATGCTGTATAGTCAGTTTTATATTGTATTGTGGTTACTGACTTAATTTATATAAATTGTCCTTTACTGTTATTGGTAAACTGTTTAAAAACCATTTTTGAAAAATGTCTTTTTTAAATGCCTATACAGAAAATGAATCCAAAATATTTTTCCAAATAAATAAATAGCACATACATTTGTGAATTACAGGTTGAGCCAAAATCATCACAATTAAAAGAACCAAAGACTTAAACTACTTCAGTCTGTGTGCATTGAATTTATTTAATACACGAGTTTCACAATTTGAGTTGAATTACTGAAATAAATGAACTTTTCCACGACATTCTAATTTATTGAGATGCACCTGTATATGCATACATAAAATGCATATATTAAATGTGTTTATGTGTGTGTGTGTGTGTGTGTGTGCGCATATAAATATCAGTCCCCAAACACTTTTCTAATAAACATCTAATTAGTATTATACTTTTTTCAGTTTTATATTGTATCATGGTACATTTTTTTATTTAACAGAATGTAAATAAAAGTACACAGCCAGTCTTCTATCTTTGTCTTTTTTGGCTTCCGATTAATTTTGGAGCTGGTTTATTTGATTCAAGACTTGAAACCTTACAGAAACCTATACAGAAAATTAATGTAAAATTATTATAATTTTTTTTAGTAACACATTATGGCATTTTCTTCAGACCCCTTAGCTATTGGCCCTTGTGGGACCCTAATTTGAGGTATACTAGTCTACAGAATCACTTGCTCACTTTCTGTAACTTTCCCATTTCGTCTTTCTGCTTCAGCAAAGAACAGCACTTGCGCCTCCAGCCCCTGCCTGAACGGAGGAACATGCGTGGGTGGTGGTGACACGTTCACCTGCATCTGTAAAGACGGCTGGGAGGGGCCCACCTGTGCTCAGAGTGAGTGAATTCCCCCATTCACTATTTAGCTGCCAGTGCATGTCTGCATACCACTGAAAGCAAATATCATGATCCAAAGAAATGTTAATTTACATTCGATCGATGCGCAAATGCCTTGCATTGACTCTCTCTCTTCCTCTCTTGTAATTCATTGCAGACATCAACGACTGCAACCCTCACCCCTGGTAAGACCTATGTGGCTCTGCAGTTGTTCCTCTTCTTTTTTCCCTCTATTCTGCCTGGGGACGCCAGTAGATCTGTTGTGCCCTCTGTTTGGGCCGACCCTCCCCTTCCCTGTACAACATAGACGGCTAGGAATAACCCTTCTAATATGGCTTTCTGCCCTATTCCACGCTGTTGTTCCTTCCCCCCTAACCCCCATTCTCTGCGAGCGCATGCACCGAGAGGAGGGGTTTGTAGGGGGACGTTGGTTGTAAAGACTGGAGAAGATGTCCCTAAATCACCCCTAAATCCCACAGCTCAGGAGACCCCGGGCTGGTTTTAATGGGGACCACAATAGAGCCAATGGCCCTAAAAGAGCACCCCCAGCGGTGAGGGGAGGAGGGGATGGACAGGCTCTTTTTCTTCCAGCCTGCTCTGTCCTCCTGCCTTTCTTCATCGCTGACCTGGGAGCAAGGGATTTGGGAGGTGGGGCAGAAGAGGGGGGTGGGGATCCCAGCAAGGAGCCACTGTGGGGATTTGCATCTGAAAGGTGCCAGTATCCCGCATCCCGCTTCTTCCATCTCTCTTTAACTCTTTTCTTCCCCCTTTTTCCTGCCTTTCCTCTTCTATGCATGTATATTGGAAGTATCATGTCAATCACTGAGGCAAAGGTGTCCCTTTGGGCTGATAACCTCATTGTCCTCGCGTCTCCTTGCAGCTACAATGGAGGAATCTGCGTGGACGGGGTGAACTGGTTCCGTTGTGAATGCGCCCCTGGATTCGCTGGACCCGACTGTCGTATCAGTGAGTATCTTGAGGAGGAAAGAATAGGGATGTATAGAAAGAGGGTGCTCGTGGATTACCGAGCATCCCGTGCCCTTTGACTTCCTCGGGGGGTCAAAGGTTAGCCATGCCTCACAAAAAGACAGAGGAGATAAATTATTCAACCAGTGAAAAAATTCCTCTTCTTGTGTCTCTTGTGTCCATTGATGGCTCTGACGTACTCTTTAAGGATTCCATGCATTTCCCCGGCCTCATTTTCTGAGGTGCAGCCATGGGAACGCCATCAATCCTGACACTTTATGTATTGATTTCAAATCACAGTTTTAGCTTTCCTAACCATTTGACATTTCTGCCCTAGGCAGTAGGTGTATTGATGCGAATGCATGTTCTCTTTGCTTCACCAGACATTGATGAGTGCCAG
Organism: Sinocyclocheilus rhinocerous; assembly: GCF_001515625.1. Taxonomy (NCBI): domain Eukaryota; kingdom Metazoa; phylum Chordata; class Actinopteri; order Cypriniformes; family Cyprinidae; genus Sinocyclocheilus; species Sinocyclocheilus rhinocerous. Next base: position 1,275,217 of record NW_015655565.1, on the reverse strand, counting down.
TCGTCACCCTGCGCCTATGGTGCCACCTGTGTGGATGAGATCAATGGCTTCCGATGTGTCTGCCCACTCGGTCGCACTGGACCTCAATGCCAAGAGTGTAAGAGTTATTGTTTAATCATTAAATCAGTCAATCTCTTTTCATCTCTCAGCTTGCTGATATTGAGAAATGGACCTTAAAGTCCCCATGAAATCATGTGCTTTGCTTATTATTTAAAAGTGAGAGCCTCAAATATAGCCAGAATGGTTTATTTACTTCACAGCCATGAACATTAATTCTGCTTGTTAGTCGGAAGCAGTTGGGACATTCCCTCTCTAGAGAGCATTTGATTGGGCAAAAATCTCTCTAGTGCAGGATGAGTCATAAATATTTTTGTATGTTTTCTGGAAAAGAAACAATGTACATTTTAAATGTATATACTACTGTTCAAAAATTTGGAGTCTGTAAGATTTTTAAAAATGTTTTGAAAGAAGTCTTATATACTCCCCAATGCTGCATTTGATAGAAAATACAGTAAAAATATAAATATAAAACAACTGTTTTCTATTTTCATATATTTTAAAATGTAATTTATTTCTGTGATGGCAAAGCTGAATTTTCAGCAGCCATTACTTCAATGTCATATGATCTTTCAGAAATCATTATAATACGGTGATTTGGCACACTAGCATATAGATAAGCTAAAAGCTAATAGATGTGGATCTTAAGCCACAAAACAGGGAATATGGTTCCTAAGGAGTGAACGACATGAAAGGCAGGCGGCATCGTTCGTAAGAGCATTGACCTGGCATCATGTGACTTAGATCATTCCAGACAGGAAAGGGATCTGCTCCTAATTTAGAATTGGCCCCAGTCTTACGGTGTTTTTGTTTGTGTTGTGGTGCAGTCATTGGCATTGGGAAGACGTGTCACTATGCTGGACTTCAGTTCCCGCATGGCAGCCGCTGGGAGGAAGAATGCAACACTTGTCAATGTGTCAACGGCAAAGTGGAGTGCACCAAGGTAAGTGCCTGAAGAAAACATGTCAAAAATGTCTTTTTTTCTTTTTATTTATATAAATAAATGAATTTGTTAATGAAACTTTCTCAGGTGGTGTGTGGCCGGCGGCCGTGCCTGTTGCCAGGGACGCCAGGGCGAGAGCTTCACTCCTGTCCAGGAGGTCGAGAATGCCTGGAGCACAACTTCCTGACGTGTCTCTCTCCCCCTTGCCACCAGTGGGGGTTTTGTTCAAGCCCTGAAGCCACCCTGTCCCTCCAAACCAAATGTGAGCCCAACTCAGTCTATCTGGACAAGAGCTGTGCTCGCATCACCCTTATATTCAACAAGGAAAAACTACCCACAGTAAGTATTCACCTTTAAGTTGGTGTTTTGTTCCATTACACAAAAGCCCTGTGGTGGTACCATGGTACAAAGATGGTATCAGATGGTAATACCATACTCAAATAAATACCGCCATGGTGAGCATAAGAGACTTCTTTCAAAAACATTAAAATCTTCCCGACTCCTAACTTTTCAATGGTAGTCTGTCCATAAAATCATGGTATTACCAGGGTAACATGATCACATAGAAGACATAGCAGTAACTTAACTTTAATATGACAATAGTCTTATCACAAAAAACGTTGGTATATTTCTGAAAAATATCATAATACCTTAGTACTTTGGTATTGTAGTTGTCCAAATTATGTCTAAAAATTCCAGAAAATATGATATTACCAGGGTACCATGTCCACAAAGCAATGGTAGTAATGTGGTACTTTGGCATTTCCAGTAATCTGTCTGTGTCCAAAAAATGTTATATTACCAGGCCACAATGTCAAAAAAAAAAGTTGGTAATGTTATATGGTACTATACCTTTTTGATCCTTCTCCTAACGTATTTACATTATGATCCACAATATAGTGCTGTTTCTGAAATATTCTTCTAAGTACGCACTGTACATTCTAGGGAACAACAGTGGAGAACGTCTGCTCAGAGCTGAGGTATATGCCTGCCACGCGGAGCCTGGCGAAAGATCGCACGCTGTTGGTTCTTTGTGACCTCTCCTACAAAAACCAGGACGCAGTAGAGGTGGCCATAGTAAGTACATTTTGAAGACCCTCGCTTTGTGCACCAAGGGAGAGCTTTCTATGCTCGCACATTTTAAATTCACGAGTCCTTCGCACGCCTGTACCCTTCACACAATAGTGATGTGTGGGCCCCTAAGATTTATTATCAGCAGAATAGAAAGTCAAAACCATGGGGGTTCTGGATACTCATCGCACAAATCTGTTAATGGATGCAAATTTGATTTCCTCACCAAGTCGAGCGCAGTTCCTCGAAATGCCCGGACGCCCAGAGCAATGCCAACCGGCCCCCTCTTCAAACCAGCCCATTATGTTGTAATGAGATTCAGTTGACTGACCAGCAGCGGGCCATACTGCATTGCAGCATTCCCTCCACCCACACGGAGAGTGCTGGAAACGGGCTTCAGCGCATCTCACACAGCCTTAGGATATACACTTTTGTCTTTAGACAAATAAATGTTGCACAACCAAATAAGCTTGAAATAACAAAAACATACTTGGGTAATGATATGAAAATTAATATCTTTGTGCTGTCAGGCAAGTTTTGTGTAATTTGAAGCAGTGTTTCCTGTGTTCAATAAAACATTTTGCCTTACGGAAGTTACTTACAAATAGTGGTTACCTACAAATGCATCCTTTATCCTCGATCAGATTACACTAAATCCCTGCAGTGTTGTAACAAGTCAATAACTGAATGCCCATGTTTAACTGTCCTGACTCATTCAAATGGAACCTGTAGGCAGGAACTTTGAACAGCTGCAGGTTTTTGCATGTTGAAAACAGAATAGAGTTGAAATGATTGAGTCAGCTGCTTTTTGGATAAAGACTGCTCTCGTTTTAGTCATTTTACTGAGCGTCTGTACCACAATACTTGTATGATGTAAACAAATTTGAAACATTAGAGTTGTGGTGTGGTTTAACCATACATTGTCCACTGGTTCCATCACAAATTAAAAAGGATTTGTATTCTAACATTGTTTATTCGAATTAATGTATTTTTCATTAAATAGGTGTTGCTATATTAAACGTTTAAAATACTATTTTTGCTAGCTTAGCTACTTTGCTAGCTTAAAAACATCTTGGTGACAAATCAGAATTTTTAACAATGGAGAAAACATTACAGAAAACCAAACATTCTGGTTAACAAGACATAAATTCGGATGTAGAAGATCAACAAATACGGGATTGTCAAGTGTCAATGCAGCAATGCCCCAAAACCTCACATTTACAATAAATAATTGTTCTTTGTAGGTGGCTTTTATTTGGAATCTTGGCCTCATATTACATGTTTGGGATACAATCTAAACTATATTTAATCCCCATTATTTCTCCTGCAGTCGTTCCAGCAGGACGAGCAGCCTAACCACAGTCAGATCCAGGAGGCAGCTAGTACCATAGTCAGCATGCTGTCCAAGCGGCACAACAGCACCGCCATGCTTGCCGTCATCGAGGTCAAAGTGGAGATGCCGGTCATGTCCCAGCCAGTGGGTGAGTAGAGCAGGGGCCAACTGGCCTCGAGGCTAAAGCCAGCCTTCATCCCCTGACCGAGTGTCAACTCCCCGTCTCCACCAATTAGTGCAGCTTAAATGTCTTTGTGAGTCACAGGAGGAAGGGTACCGAGAGGATCCAGCAGTTGTGGGCAGGAGGCCATAAACCTGTGTGACAGTCATATAACTCCTCCGCAGTCATCTGTCACTCCACAGCAAAACATTAATGAGAATGATGGGACAAACTTAATGATTTTTGGGTTAAGACAATTATAAATGGGTTTTAAAAAAAGGAATAATATTTGAAACCTATAGGAATTAAAGCCAAATTATTCAAGACCTTTTTCTCAATCATTTCAGTTATGTAATGTAACATGGTCGATATTAAAAAATATATACTATTTTGTCTAATAAAAAAAAAATCTAAAATAATTCTTGTCAATAGCTAATGATTTTTTAAGTGGCTTCTTATCTTAAAAATAATTTATACATTTAATTTAAATAATTATTTTAGAGTGTTTATTATATTTATTTTTGTGAATACAAAATAGTGTGATTTATTTTATTTTATTTTATTTTCACTATTTTTACTCAAATCATATCGAAAAATTGATGTATTGCGTGTCCACAACTAAATATCTAATGCAGGCCCATCGAAATATCTATTATTTCAATTCTGTTGTGGCCCATACCGCTTAGATGATGGTTATTTTTGTTGTAATGTTATGGCAAATATTATACTATTATTATACTATTATACTAATATTATGGCTAATATTACAAAATATATACTATTTTGTCTAATTAATAAAAAAAACTGGTCAATAGCAAATGAGTGTTTAAGTGACTTTTGATCTTAAAAATAATTTATATAATTATATATTTGTTTTAGAGTGTTTATTGCAATTTGTATTAGACAAAATAGTGTTTACATATATTTATATTATATATACACACCATTTTATATTATACATGTACACACTATTTTGTCTTGAATAATATTGAAAAATTTGTGTAATTAGTGTCCACAATTAAATATCCAATGCTGGCCAATTAAAATATCCACTATTGACCATTACTGATAAATTAAGTGAGTTATATCGGCCAATAAAAAATGTTTTTGTTTTGCATCCCTACTTTTTGTTCATTATTTTCCTCCTTGGCACGAGTCCCAGATTTGCCGTGTCTAACTCGACTCTCTTTCCATACAGACTACCTGGTGCCTGTGTTGTGTGTCATCTTGTGCATACTCTGGGTCTTCTGCGTCATCGTCTGTGTATGGTGGACCCGTAAGCGTCGAAAAGAGCGTGAGAGGCGGGAGCGCGTGCCCGCGGAGGAGAGCGTCAACAACCAGTGGGAACCGCTGAGGCCCGTGACGCGGCCGCAGCACAAGGACAACCGGGACGTGCAGTACGAGCGCACCAAGCTCATGGGCTCCCCGGATCGGACCTGCACAAGCGGGGAGGACGAGGAGGAGATGGAGGAGGAAGAGCTGGAGCTGGTTGAAGAGTGGTGTGGGACAGAGGGGGGCAAGGGTCCCATCCAAAAGTACTCTAAACCTGCAGCGCGGACCAAGAACGGGCTGATCTGCACCATGCGGAGCAGCGGTAGCGGCGGCTGCAGCAGCCCTTCCCTCAAAGCACCCTACTGGACAGGCTTCAGCCCAAAGGACAACAGCTGTAAAAATGTCAATAATGTCATCACCGGCCAAGAGCACAAAGAACATTGCGTATGAGCTCCGTCGAGCAGGATGAGGAGACCAAGGCCATCTCAGAAACGGGAGCTTTTCCCATGTGTTATTTTTATGTTTGACTTCTTCGAGATGTTTTGAGGCTGATAAAGTGGCAAATTTCTTTCGTTCCTTTTTTTATGTACAGAGGAAGCAAATTATATTTCTTTATAAGGAGGCGGTGAGAAGCCTTGCATTGTTTTCGGAGAAAAAAACTGCTGGATTAGGAGCAGGACTAAGGAACTCGTGAGAGAAACCGTATAAAGACTTTTACGTTGTTGTTTACAAATGGCTGTGCTTTTGGTTTTGTTTCGAGTGGCCCAATGTCGGTGCAGACCACGTGCGGGGGGTGGGGGACGCTGGCTTCGGGGGATCCCCCTTCAACCGTTCATCTGTTCTCCTTCCACGCCTGCCTTACCGAGCTCGTCGTCCGTGAGGAGGGCTACGGTGCCTATAAAGTGGCCTTGTTTTTTCTGTCCTTTGTCATCTTGGCTGAATGCTCTTTAAAAAAATGGATTGCAGTATTTTGAGTCGGTCGCAAGTGCCTTCAGACAAGCCCCTCGGTTTCAGGGTCTCCTGACCCAATAGATCACGACAAAGAGGAGAGGCTGGTCTTAAGAGCAGCTCCAATATCACCATCAAGGTATTTGTTTAAACAAAGACAAGAGATCTGTAAATATGTGTATATAATAAAGGAGTCGCTGTGTATATTTGAATTTAGTAACTTAAGTCACTTTTTTTATTATTATTATTATTATTATGATTTAAATATTATGATTATTATTGTTTGTTTTTTTGTTTTAAATACCATTCTTATTTATGCCAGTTGATATGGCATGTTTTGTAAGATGTATACAGCGTCCCAGTCAGAACAAAAATATAATCAGAGATCATCCTATTATGTTGTTGGTTTTTGTTTTCACTAGACACCTCTATGATCGTGTGCTGTATTGTGGCGTGTGGTTCACCTTCTTGAAGACCCCTATTCCCTTTCCACACCTGTCCTTTCTTGCTGATCATAAAACCATGCTGCTTGTTTCTTGTAAAAATGCTGATATGTCAAAATTATGATGTCCAACTGTTTTCTCCTTCTTTTCTGTTTTTGTTTGGTTGGATCTAAACTTCATGAAGGGAGCAATTATGTTGTAAAGCATTTGTACTCGAGGTACCAGCTCAAAGAAATGGATTACCTCAGAAACGGCTGGCTATGATTTGATTTCTTTCATCATGATGTTAAATATTAGATTTAGTTTTTTTGCTTATGGGAAGATGACAAACGTTTAAAACTGTTCCTGAACAACTGGTTCACAATCAAGTGCAAGCAAACAAGTTTAAATAAGCAAGTTAAGCTCGATGTCCATTATGGTAGGGAAATGGGGTGGAGCTGGAGGAGAGTTTTCTTGTTTTGTTTTGTTTTTTTTAAGATGTATTATTATTAGTTTTTTTGTACAGAAGAATTGCTCTGAAAAAAAGTTATTTGGTTCATTTAGTGGAATTTATGTTTGTTCTTAGAAATAAATCAAACTATTTATTAAAGCATTTTATAACAATGTGCTCAAAAGAGCCACTGTCTGCTGGTGTTCAGTACTAAAGGCGCTCGTCTGAGTTTGTGGTAAGTCTTTTCATCATATCGTATTACCAATACAACAAAACAATCCCCCTTCCCCTGCCAGAGGTGAGGACGACCCCGGATCGATACAGGAACTCGTGCTTCCAGTCGAGATGCTACTGACAGGAAGCAGCCAATGGTAACTGGTCTCCTGTTCTCGGCTGACTGCTGGCTAGCCAATGGACGATGGGTTTCTCGTGACCTCATCTGGTGTGAATGTTTTATGAGAATGCTTATGATGATGCAGTGAGTTTGTTATGGTTTCGTTCCATAAGTAACGGGCTTTAATGGAACGGAGGCCAGGAGTTGTGTTTCACATCACTCACAATACCATAGTGTTGGGTTTAGGTGTGTCTGATGGTGTAAGTGAACTTGGGTTGTAGAAGTAAAGTGGGGAAAAAGTACTTTGTGAGATAAGGAAAATCCAGTGAAGAAGAGGAGACCAGCGCTGTTGGGAGCTGTAATTAATGAGGGTTTGATAAATGTTTTTAATGGTAAATGGCCTAAATGAAATAAACTAGCAACCCTGTTGTTGCATCCCTTCTTAGATATTCTATGGAAAGCATTGTATAAACAGTGCTTTCATATACCATAAACTTACTGCATTTTTGTGTGAACGTCATCACGCCACAAGAAAAAATAACAAGGCAAAATCTTTCTTGACCTGATGATGGAAAGCTTTACTGCTCTGGGGTCATTCCTGTTGAGAAGTAGATTTTCAAATATGTCTTAATATATGATACATTATTAAAACATTGCACAGCTTTCTTTAATCACAATTATTTGAACATAAGGTGAATTATAAGTTATTTAACCCATTTGAATTGAACAGATGTCATTTTTATCATGTCACTGGCAAAAAAGACACACATACATATATATATATATATAGCCTGTTTCTTAATTTTGTTTTGATATGCATTAAAACCATACTTGTTTTTATCTAATAAATTGATAATTTTCCCCCATGTGCCTCAACATCAGTTCATCCCGTTAGCCTGTCTCTTGATTGATTGCAAAGAAAAAACAACACTGCAAATGCAAACAACATAAAATTAAAAGGAAAGAAAATTTACATTATGGTCAAACTAATTAAGAAAGAATTTAAACCTGCATATTCAAACATAGGTAAAATGTTAAGAAATGTGTCCTTGTTAAAAATACATCTGTAATGCAAACAAAGAAATGAACAGTAAGTACTGTATATCAGCATTGTTACTGCCAGAAAAAATAAATAAACATTTCATTCACAGTTTCTAAAAGGAGATATATAACTATTTAAATTCTACCGAAGGGAACGTATCTGATTGCGTTTATGCAATAAATTAAGTTTCTTCCTCAAAAAGTTGGAAACATCAGCAAAAGTATAAATTTGGGAGCCAGTTGGGTATATATTATGCAGTTTCCTAAGATGTACTGATCATATTTTGTTAGAAGTGCAGTATTTTTCAGGGAGTAACTATGCTAACTATCCACTTTCTCTAATGACATCATACTCCAGGAAGTGACATCACTTTGGAGGCAAAACAGCACAAACGTAAGTAAGTATTAGCAGTGGATCTGTCTGATGTTTTCTGTTGGTTTGTCTCACTGTAGAACATTCATCCTGTTACAGTTTGCAGAAAACTTTATGATAATATTAGCATTTTGAAAAATGGTTAAAAATATCAAAACTTGCTTCAGTTCAACCCCCTTGTTAAAGCTAATAATCATCAATCCTACACTGGGCAATGCTTAACTTTAGCTTTTTATTTCTATCCTCTTAGGAATTCTGACTACTGTTAATGTACACAACAAAGTTACAGCATTTAAAGAGTACGTAACAGGAATGAGACAATACAGTCACACCAATTTCTTTAACAAAGACTTTATTAGGCTGTGCATGAGCTTCAAATATACTTGAGCTTCAGGTATATTTTTAGCATTTAAAAAAGGGATTTATTTGTACTTATCTTGATTTTATTAAATGTCCAAGAAAGTCTCAATAACTTTCAGGGTGTAAAAGTAAGGCACTTATTATCTGTGTCTATTATCTATGTATGGACAAAACATTCAGTGTGATCCAACCACATATAAAATTTCTACCAATAACTTAATAACAGTGTATATTTACAATTTAAAATATTTGTTTTCTATAGGGTGATATCAGGTAAATTGGGCCACTTTTTGGTTAATCGCTTGGGACACTAACAAAAAACCCATGTATGACATTTAACTGTGTTCTTATGATTAATAAGGACTGTTTTTAATATTTTTGTGTTGAATTGATGTAATAAAATATGATTGTTCAGGCCCTACAGGTGTTGAAACATTAGCTGCCCCACATTTTTTGAAATAGCAGTGTTGAGGTAAAATGGGCCGGCTGATCAGCAAAAATGGGCCAGTCACTGACTGCAAAGAATTTCGAAGAGAAGAGGTAAGACACTCAAACCTTTCAATCAATTTCATCAATAAAACATACATTTCATTAAAAAATTTAATAAATTTCAGAACAAATAGTGTATGTGTGTGTGTGTGTGTGTGTGTGCGTGTGTGTGTGAGCTCGATCTGAAGGTTTTTCAAAAACAGTCTTGACAGATAAAGCCGTCATCATCAAAAATGCCATTCTCGTCACCACATACTCTTCAACACACATAGACATGCCTCACTAACATGCACAAGCAAACATAGTCGAGCACACATAAACGCACATCACATACAAACACATTTAGAAGGTAAAATGTGATCCTGATTAGCGCGATGATATCATCTTGAATGTGACATTTCATCTCAGATGTAATAAGCGACATACGAAGAACGGGCCCCAGGTCTCAAAATTCCCCCTTAGCAACCTCAGACCAATAAAATAATTTGCTAAATATCAAGTACTGTTATGGCAACATTTTGAAATTCTTTGCAGTCATTGGCTGTTAACTTTTAAAGAGATAAGACACTCAAACCTTAAATGGCCCATTTTACCTGATATCGCCCTATATATATATATATATATATATACATACACACACACAGGGCTCGCAAAATTTCAAAATACCTAGTAGCCCTATACTACATAAAAAATCTGAACGAAACAAAAACAGCAGACGGGCTGAATGAGACGCAAATGTCACTCTCTGACAGCAGGTGGCGCTTAAACAGCAGGTATTTATAGGCTGCTGCCCCTTTAAGACCGAATGCACTGATTCAGTATAATGATGCACGTGCGATTTCTTTCTCCACTTTTTTACGTTCATTTACATGAAAATACTTGCCGAGATAGTTATTTTGAGATAATTGTCCATGTATGTGTCCATTCAAGCGAAAGAGGAATCAATTCTGTGTTCCTGCTCTGCCTGAAACGCGGCTCTGTATGTGCGCGCGAGGACCGAACTGAATTCTTCATGCGCATGAATGGTTTAAAACGCCTGAATGTGTAAATTGGTAAGACTTAGAAACACGTGTAAATGATAAACTATGATCCGTTTCACCCCTACAAGCGAGTGAACAACACGGATCAAAAATACAGTAAAACTGTGAAATATTACAATTTAATAACTGTTTTCTGTTTTAGTGTTTAAAAATGCTATTTATTCCTGTGACAGCAAAGCTGAATGTTCAGCAGTCATTACTCCAGTCTTCACCAGTGCCATGAAATCCTTCAGAAATCACTCTAATATGCTGATTTGCTGCTCAAGAAACATTTCTGATTATTATCAAAGTTGAAAACAGTTGTGCTGCTTAATATATTTGGATAATATATTAAAAAAAAATTTTTTTAGATTAATTGAAAGTTAAATAAATAAAAAACACATTTCTTTGCTGAATAAAGGAGTAATTTCTTTAAAACTTTTGATCAGTAGTGTGTGTGTAGGCTATATTTATTTATTAATTTATTTCAGAATCTAGCAAATTATGTCACAGTATCTGACAATACAGTAGCTTTAAATAAACACCACCAAAGGTCTGCTTTGTTATAAAATGTAGAATCTTGCTTAAAAATGTCTCGCAGTATAACCCTCTTGTTCATATAAAGCACCTTTAAACTGATGTGTTTTTCACAGGCATGAGGGACCTACATGTATGATGGAGTCTATAAAGTTGCCCCACGTCTCCCCGTACAAGACGGCTGCATGTGGCTGAAAGCTGATACCAGATTCCTGAGGTGATTCTCAGCAGTCAAGGACGTCTGACCCACACACATTTATAGACATTTTGTGCCTGTCATGACCCGAACGAAAGGTACTGTATGTCCATCTCAGTCAGCCGTCAGTCTGTCAATCAGCCAATTTGACTGATTAAAGTGCATCTCCCCTTCAAAGTATATGACAATATGACAGGTTCCTACAAGATCTTTCCAAATGTGCCGAATCAAGAAACTGAGAAAGTCAAAACTGTACAGTTTGACTCGTGGTTTTGTTGAGCCTTTAAGGAGATGACAGAGTTGATCTGAAACTGAAACATTTGGCTTTACAGAATTAGGGAATAGTATGTTGGCCAATTTAAAGCCTGTGCCTTCAATAATAATTCCTCTTGGCTTTTCATATCTCCCCTTTAGAAGAAAAAAGTTTGTAATTGGTAACACTTGACAAATGCCAACATAGACGATTTACTTTTGCGACTGCCAACTTTTTGGCGCCTCACTGGAGTTGGAGGATTATTCTTGTCTGGATTTAAAATGGCTCAGTTGTTAGTATCCAGTCTAATAATTTATGCAGGTGGATTTGATTTAAACATTTCTTTTGTTCTTTACTCGCCGTCTAGAGGATCCACATTTTAACTGCCAGCCAACTCTGTTGGATAGTGTTTTGATACATGAATAGAGTGCATTATTAATATTTAGCATTATTTTAGTTAAATTAGTTTTAGTAATTATAGTACTTGAACTTAAACTTATTTCATTTAGTTGACAGGGCAATATTTCCAATTTTCTAATGATTTATTATTTATCTGATTTTTTTTGTAAGTTTTAAGTTAAGTTTTTCATCTAATATTTATATTTTTATTTTATTCCAGCTGTATTTTATTTACTGAAAATTATTTTAAATAGTTGTATTCTTAGACAATTACTGGATGTAATCAATTCTACTTATTTTGTACTGTATACTACATACTGCATTGAAATATAATTTTTGTTTCTATGCTTTTAATCAACATCTTTACGTCAATCATTTTATATTTTTCCATCATTTTTAATTATATTACATCATTCACAGTGCTTCAAATGTTTGTAGTTCATTGCCTTATTAAAGATGTGAAGTGTGCAGTTTTGTCTGATTTTCAAAAACTTTTTGAAATGCTTTTCCCCCCAAAGTTTGTGATGTTGCAGTTCAGCAGAACTTGTCAGTTTAGTTCATGTCTATAGAACTTTTAAATAAATATTTTTTCATCCTTATGGAAAAAAAGCATGAGAAAAATACTGCCAGGACCAAAAGTAGGCAGTCACTGTTGCTGTATGTACAACTGCCATCGTCGTCCACTGATGGACAGAATCATTTGCTCGTCTTCTGTCTGGTGGGTCAGATCATTATAATTTGATCAAAGGTTGTCACTCATCCTGCTGCTGCTTTGGCCTTTAGAAGAGTGTGATTGGGATGTCAAAGCAGTGAGGTCATTCCAACAAACCCCAGGCGAGCACAAAATCCTCATCACATGGGTGTATGGATTCAGATAGCACAATAAATCCAGCACAATAAAGTCAGTATGGCAGTATAGGACATGAGGAATACTCATGCGTTTGTTGCTGGGACAAAATGTACCAAAATTGCATAACAAGCTGTATATCTTTAGGCCTTTCCTCACAGCGTTTGTGATCTGTGGCACAGCTGGTGCTAGAGCTTTCAGGGCTCAACAAACAAGCGCACATGTTCTGGCCTGAAGCCAGTGGTGGCAATTGACTCAACGTGAGTAAATGGGAGTTGGGTTGTGCACCAAGATGCTGTTTGCACCTCTTTTGAATATGAACAGTTGCGTTACAGTAGTGTTTTTAGGTCAGTAGTGTTCATTGCGCTTCCTGTGGATGTTCTTGTGAACTTGAATAAGCCAAATCACTGACATTACGAGATATTTTAAGCAAGTAAATCACCACTCATTCATCGGTGTGCATATTCCACACTACCTCCATCTAGATATGGGATGGAGCAGATGAACTCCACCCAGGGGCCTATATTCCAGCAATGAGGCATGGATTATGCGGCAAGGTCTCATGGGTAAGGCTTTGGCAGCACGATAAAGGTCATGAGCCCCCATGCAAGCAACACCCCCTCCATACAAGATCAAGAATTATTCCCATGTCAGGAACTGTCATCATGTGTCTATGTTCAGATTCATCTAGTGCAGCTCAAGATTTTCTGCTCTGATCCAGTGAAATTGTGTATGTTCACTTGATAAGACACATCATTGGCCCAGTTTTCTTGTGTCTCTCAGTGTTAGAGGCTACTGGGAAATTCATCATGCTGCCAAGGACCAGCTGAAATGTTATTATTGCAGAAGAAGGTGAATTTAAAAAGGAAGAAGAGTGCAGGCCAAATGCCCTATCCTTGAGAACATGCTGAGTTGATCTGTTGACTTTGGAACGACTTTGCTTCCTCCAACTCAAAGCCAGATCTTCCTGTTTTCATAGTCAGCTGACATTCAAATGATGCTTTTCTCAGCTTGGATGGAATAACTGTTGACCACTGTCTCGGTGACCTAGAAACCAAAAAATTCCCACTGACATCAAAGAGAGGACCTTCCAAAATATACACATTCATACAGATTCACCTCTCAAATATCCACAGGCCCTTGCTGCCCATGGACATCAAACAGACTTGAAAGAGACTTCCTGATCCTGAAGGGACTTATTCATTGTTCAAGTTCCCGTTCCTGATTCCATTTTCCTTCAGTTTTGTGTCTCTTTGCCTGTAATGTCAGTATCGTCACTGTGTAGACTTTAATAACATAATTTTAAGATGTTAATATATTGATTAAATTAAAAAATTGTGGTCAACTTAAAAAATAAAATTAAAAATCCATACCTGTTGATAAGGGAATGCAGATGTAAAAATTATATTGTAGGTTTTCATTTACATGATTCTGTAGATCTGGATGGAAGCATTCACATAATTATAACATGATTCACAATGTTTTCCTTTGTGCACAAAATGTTTTTCTTTGTCACAGCCTCATTTGAAAGAACACTAAGCATTTGCATAGATTGCTTTATTGAGTTACCAATATCTGTATCAGATTAAAAGTGGGATTGTTGAAACTACCCATATAACGTATATATGAAACATTTCAACAGTGCTTATAAATGTTACCCGCAAAAAAACCCAAAAAAAAACACACACAGAAAGGTTAGAACACAACTTGGTAAGATTGCAAACCTTTCTCAGATACTGAATAGATGCCCACCATTTTATAATATTAACATACAACTTTTGAGTTTAATAATGTATGATTAAGAAGTGCTTTAGTAGGATTTTATCACTAGTTCACATAACTACAGTAGTAAAGTTCATGTTAACTTATGTAGTTAACTAATGTTAATACAAGGAACCCTAAAAATAAAAAGTGTATTCAGGATACATAAAATTGGCATTGACAATGATAATACAAAAATAGGATACATAAAACACTAACAATGAAACTGACCATAGTAAAACAACAGAGTTGGCCATTTTATTCCTTTATTTTCGCCACCATAATTTCCAAAGAATGTAATTAAACAGAATAAATCTTATGAGATGTGTTGGAAATCACAAAGAAACAATGACATGCAAACTAGTGAGAGTGAAAAGTGTTTTTTTTTTCTCCCCTGCACCAAATGTGCTCATAGTTGAAGAAAAGGCCTATTATTTTTCCTATCTCCCTCTGGATCTTGCTTTTTTAAAATATTTTTCCTGCCAGATGTAGTTCAATGAACAAATCTGATAGAATCATTTTGTAATATCACATTCCAATGTCAGTTCAGGCTTGTCTTAAGCGCCCTCAACTTTTGTGTAACGTTACTTTCAAAAGAATGATTTCACATACTTGTCACAGCCTTGAATAGTGAAAGGTATGAAAACCACCCGGGGCATCAAATAAAATGTTGACCAGTACAGAGAGTACAGAGATATCGTGTCTCAGTGTAATAACTGTCATAATCATAATCTGGCTCTCTCTCACAACGTATTGTGTCGTGTCCATTAGAGAGGGCAGAACTCAGGCATTATCTGCGTGGGGTGAACTAAGCCCAAGGAGTTGGTCACATGCCGCAGTAGGGTTGGGTCCTGCTGCTGCTCTGGACTGCAGATGTTGTGTTTTCCAACAGCTGCTTCTACAAAAGCTTGGGGAGTGGTGGCCTTCATTTGAGTTGTGTCTGACAAGGAACTTAGATCCACCAAGCATTACTTTAGTCAAATTTTCCACAAGCTCAAAGAGGAATCGGGCACTAATTCATCATATGCATTAGTTAAAAGGACATGCTGGGGTTTTAATTAATTGAGATTTTTGCCATAAGGAAGAGGAGGGACCTCCCCATGAAGCTGCAGCTTGTTATGCAAAAGGTCAGGTTTGAACACGATAGACGTGGGCATGGCAGGAACAACTGGGGTTGGCAGGTCACCATGTATGCTGCCTGGCACGCTGCCCTGCTGGCTCGGATGCTGCTCTTTGATCTTTTTCACAACATGTGGAGCTGATGGTACCCAGAATTCCCCTGGGAATACTGTCTGCTGGTGGAAATCTGGGTAGCATCTGATTCCAGGATGCTGCTCCTCATCTTTGTCTCTCCCATGATGTCTGAGCACTGTATTTCTTTGCTTAGATCTGATTATTGCACAGCTTTCCAAAATACTTGATTCTGATTGTTCAGTCATGACAGTGGTGGGATATTTCTTAATGGAGCGCTTAGGTTGGTTCATAGGGCAATTGACTTTTAATAATATCTTACAAAAATTTAAAGGTGCTGTATGTAGGATTGACACCGAGTGGTTGAACTAGGTATTGCAGTCCAAATTCTAAATATTGGAGCAGGTTTTTTTCACCCGGCCCCTCCTTCTCAGACTTGATGCAAACGCAGACTAAAGACAGGACAAACTAACAAAAACATAAAAACAACTGCGGAGCACGCCACAGAGGCAGCCATCAGCGTCGGCGCCATGGTATTTTTATGCTTTATTTGAGTCAAAAACTTACATACAGCACCTTTAAAGACAAACCTATTATTAGCTAGAAAGTTGTTAATGATTTTGTTGAAGCCATTAGCCTGGATTATGTCAACAAATTTTTAAAATAATCATGTGCAACAGTGGAATTCCTAGTAAAAAACTACATTACCCATGTTTCTGCAGTGAAATCCCCACAAATCAGAAAAATGCAAAAAGAGCCAGTTTACACTCTTAAACTACTATATATATATATATATATATATATATATATATTTTGCAATAATCTTAAAAAACAACATTTGTATATATGTTATCAACATTTTTAAATCAATAATTTTACACTTCTTCATATTTTTTTATTTGATTATGTCATTGGCAATGTTTTATGGAATTGTAGTTCTTTCCCTCGTTAAAGCCGTTAAGGACACAGTCCTGTACTTAACCTTTGTCTTTTTGTACCTTAACCTGTGCCTTTGTCTTTTTGTTAGATTTTCAAATGCTTTTTTGCTTCAAATCAAAGTTTGTAACGTGGGAATTTTTAAAAAGTGAATGGGGAAAAATACTTACAGAACCAAGGCCAATGAAAAAGTGGGCAGACTGTTGCACTCCATGTTTCCTAATTTGCTGTCATCCATGGCAATCCTGTGTTTCAGACCGTTCATCAGGTGACTGAAACTGGCACTACGCTCATGTCTCTTGTATCACACTGTGGACTCGCTCCCTTGATTGTTTTGTACTTGTATTGGACTGTTTTTCTTAGAGCATGTTTTCAGATAATATACAGGTAAAATTATAAAATAAATTCAACTCAAATCAGCATTTCATGCCCACATATTTCTTATTTTCGTGATAGACGTGTAATTACCATGAGCGCTCTGCGCTGTGTCATGATTTACTGCATTTCGCAATAATGATCGGCTTAAGCTGCGGTCCCCCTCTGACAATGCAGATTTTCTTCAAACACTGCAAGGAATGAGATATGACTTCAAACTCTTTAGTGCCTTCTTTAAAAATGTAAACTCATAATAAAAAATAATAGATCCAATATGCTGCAGAGTTTAGAATTACAATTGCAAAGTTTAGTATTATAATTCAGCTAATAGATCGCGCTGTGACTTATCTTCTTTTGGTCATGTCTCTTTGCGTGATACAAATTCGCAGGCTAGAGTTTACAAAACTCCTTTGCATGAGCTTGCATTTCTGTCTCCAGCATTCGCAGGCGTATGAATGGAAGTCAATGGAACAAAAAGTGTAGTGTGAACTTCCCTTTACTTTACATTTATATTCTCCTTATTGACACAGGCCTACTGTGTAATTACAAACTCTACTTACTTGGTCCAACTGGGTCAATGAGATGCAAGTAGTTTCGGAAGGGCTGTATTGCTACCCCAAAGGGGCCAACACGAGGCACTGACCAGCACTGCCAGCATGATAATGCAAAAATAGGTAGCGGGGAATACACGGTGAGTTACTTCAGAGAGAGAAGAACTGTAAAGTCGTTAAGCTGTGGCTTTGTTTTTAAAACAGACACTCACTTCTAGCATTGGATCCCCCATTGCTTTTGGGGTTACTGTGGTAGCCGAGGTCATGAGAAATACAGTACATTGTAATATACAGTACATACACATATACACATAATATATACACATTGCATTTTGGTAAATTAAGTTTTATGCACTCTTTGACCTAAGCCATGTATTAAGTTGCAGTTCCTTTTAACATTACTAGCCACTGTTGAGTTATTTATTTATTTATTTATTTATTTTACTCAACAAAACCTGTTTTTGTTGCATTTGGTGCTTGCATTTTACTTGCATTTCATGACTGGTTATTACCGTACTTTTAAAAGTATGTATTGTCAAATTAAAAGGTTTACTTTAAATGACATTTGAAATCATTATGTTTTAATAATCTTATTGTGCTTTAAAGTACACTTATTTTGATGAGTTGACTAACATACTAAAAGCACATGTAATTAGTGTGTAATTAGTGTGTTTCGATATCACATTTAAATTGGATATATTTTAACTGTGTAATTAAAAATATATTTAAATGTAAGGCATTTAAAGGTAAAATTGCAACAGAAATTACAACAAAAGTATACATACAAAAATGTAAATACAAAAATGAAGTCTTATGGGTCAAAAAGGTACTCTAAAGTTCAGCTAATTGCATTTAATGTAAATTTAAACTATAATTTAATTTCATTCCTTTAAAGTATATCATTTCCATAATAAGTACTCTTTTTAAAAGTATGCTAATGTGTACTTCTTTTTGACACAAGGGGCTTCTGTATGTTGAACTGGCTGAACTTGTGTTCTGTATTAGGAGGCCATTGATCAGTTCTAAAGATAAATCTATTTCAGGGGCATTGTGTGGGGCTCTGCACATCAACAGCTCTCCCTGCGTCTCTCTTTCTCCCTCTGCTCATTTCCAGCTATAGTGCTGCACTGCCTCACATGGCCAGCTATACTCACAATACTAAGACAGCTTGTCATTCTAAGTGTACCAGTGTTGACAGTTACTTAATAGTGGAGTTCAAACTGTGAAGAGTCATCTTACTCCTCTCCATGTCTTCATTCAGAACTCCCCTCCATTCAGGTGCATTTAAGACCGCAAACAGCCACCCTGCCTGTACCTCAACAGTCTGAGGATGTTTCTGACATATCGAATATCAGACAGAGATAAAAAAAAAAACTGCATCTTCACTCTGACTGCAGAGTTAAGGGAGGAGCCGTGCAAAGAAGAAGAGCTGCAGCATCTCCCCTCAATGTGACCTCTGTGAAAGGCACTGTGAGATCAAACCGAGTGAAATATTAGCCCAGGTTAGCTTAGGCCAAGTTTGGTTTATCTCTGGGTAACTGAATGGTGTGTTTCTGAGCAAAATGAGAAAAGAGAGATTGGCCTACAGAGATTGATGATGTTTTATTTTCTATTATGTTTGGAATGGATTTAGGAATTTAGAAGTGTTTTTGAAGTTGCCATTTTGATGAAGAGTGGCGTTTGTGCTCATGAGGATATTTTGTTCCAACACCATCCAATACACCTGGTAAATGGGTACATTTAGCATGCTAGCTTGCACTATTTTTCACTAATAGGTGATTCCAGACTCTCTGTATTTAGGCTATAGCCCATCTAAAAATCTGAGATCATACTGGTTTGCAAATGGTTTGTGAAGAAGAGAGAAGTTTTTGGGGTGTAATACAAAAGTGCAGAAATCGTGCCATTAGTCTTACACTAAAAGCATAATATATTTAGACCAGTGGATTTCTTTCATTGTTGACAGTTTTTGTTGTCTTTTATTCTTTTATAATTGACAGTTTTTTGTCTATTATTG
>NW_015655565.1:1250212-1255838 GCF_001515625.1 Sinocyclocheilus rhinocerous | reverse complement strand
TATGATTGTCTTAGGGTTATAGACATAAACATAAAACATAAATTTATGAATTAAAAGATGATGCATACAAATGCAAAGTTTCAATTATGTTTATTGAGATGTTCTTTCAGATTTATTTATTTAGTTATAGTATATTTTAAGTAGACAATTGAAACGGCATACTGTATGTTCTTTCAGTCTTCATTTTGTCGAATTAATACCATAAAATATGTCCATTTGTTCAATGTGAGAAGAAAAATAAATAAACAGCTCAAAATTGCATTTGTTTATTCACTCAAAATCTCCATGTTCAAACCAGTTGGGATTACCTTTTCATCAATTTTATTGACTTTTGTCTAATTGTATTCTGTCTGTTCAACTGAGTTAAGTTTCCACTGCGCAATGCATTTGAGAAGAGTTCACAGTTAAATTTAATGTTAAGAAACTCCATTTACAATGTCCACAACTGAATTAAGTTAAACCAATGATTGTTTTTCTTCAGTGCACCTTAGGATTAATGAGATATTCTCTTGTCATTGCTTTAAGAGTTTCTTAGAGTAAACCAGCTGACCTGTGTAGCAACGATGCTGTCAAAACCCCCCTGTATTCTGACAAGCCCATCTTGCCTATAACATCCACTTGTTCTGACTCACCTAATTACATCAAGACAAGCAAAGTAAATGCATGGAGAAAATATTTGACAGGAGGAATGTGAAGTTCTTTGTTTGCATGTGAGTGGAAGTAATTACACAGTTGACGTACCATCGCTCCTGATAGGGAAATGTGATACATGGGTTATGAGACTTAGCAGAGCTTAAGCTGTCATAAAAGGCCTCAGTAACCAGATTAATGTTCTGACAAGACTGTCTGATTGTGGCCATAAGGCTAATGATTAAAGGCAAGAGGACGCCGTGTGCTGTCACTAAGAAAGCTAGTTTTGCATCTCAGCCAAGCTCAACTTAGGCTCCTTTTGTCCTACCAAACATAAATAGTAGACATTTCTGTGGGTCTACGTGATGCATTGAACTAAAGACTGTTATTAATTTAATAAAAGGCTGTTAAATGGTCTGTTTGTTGGCACAATATAACTGGTCAGTATGATGGATTGAAGATTACATTAGAGTGGGTAACCATTCAGAGTTTCCTGCTATAAGTTATATCCTGTCAAATCCATTGTTCAGGAATCTTTCTTTGGTTTGTGAAGTACACTCACTCTTTCTCTGTTAGAGCGCAGAAATGGCTCCCAGCCCCTCAGTCCCCAGCTGATTACAGAAAGCCCCTTAATGTGTATTGTAGGAGTCAAACAATGACATTTCCATAGTAGGAACTGTAACTTCCTGTTGATAAGCGGCACGCTATTCCAAGCCAACTAGTGTTTATGTGTGTTTATGCACCGGGTGAAAACAATATCTCTTCGTTCGAGGAGAACAAGTGTTGGTGTAAAAATAGCGATGCGTTGTTAAGCATCAAAGGCCAGAAAATTCCTTCCAATAAACAATGTTTTGTGAGAACTCCACACAAACGATTCAATCCCACACATTTATTTCTTACTCAATTGAAATCTGTCTTTGAAGGATTTGTTTTGGGAGTATGTATAATGCTCCACGTTCAAAGTTTTCCATAGTGTGAACTACGGCATACTGTAACTTACGTTGTAGTAATATAACTGCAGTTTTACTGATGTGCCTTCATTGTGAGCGCTCAATACAGAAAATCAAGCATTATTTCTACTGAAAGATCAAAGGTTGAAAATCTTGAAGATAAAAAGACAAATAAAATTAAAACAACGATCATCTTCACTCAAAACGTACACTTAAAGGTGACATATTATGCCCCTTTTTACAATATGTAATATAAGTCTCTGGTGTCCCCAGAATGTGCCTGTGAAGTTTCAGCTCAAAATACTCCACAGATATTTTATTATATCATTTTGAAAATGCCTATTTAACATCAGTTTTCAAATGGTGAATTAATACAAAGAAATTAAGAACCACATGCCTGTATTTTAAACCTATTCTTTTTTTTTGTATAGGGTTCTTTTTTAAACAATAATAGGGCCCTATAAAATGTTCTTAATTTTTCTGGTAATCAGATGAAGGCATAAAACATTAATTTAATTTATCCTAATCAAATGACAATTAATCCCTTTTATTTTTTGGCAAACAAAGTGCTGCACAACAGAGGTTTACTGTTAAAATTAAAAAGAAAACAGATGTGATTTATTCCTTTAAAAATAAAGATTTATTAATATTTATTAGCAGTACTAGCATTGAGTCATAAGACTGCTAAATAGTAATATATGCTGACAGTAGAACGTTAAACTAAACTTTTATTTTGACTGGTTGCCATGAAGAACTTCCAGCTGCTGTGTATGTGATATGACGGTAGATTTCTCAAATGAAACGGTAAATGCTAATGAAGTGACTCTCAGAGCAGCTGGAGATGACATTCGTGTTCATATCATCATATAGTGAGACGGCAGAAGCTGAAAACACCGCGAGCGTCATCCGCGCTTTAGTATGTGTAAACAAAACAGTGCGCCGCGCCATCCGCCATTCATTCATTTCGGAAATCATGGCGCCTTATGCGTGATATCAAATGCTTCCGCAGATTTATAGCATTACTATAGCATTTCACCTGAGAATTGCGAATCATGCGTATGGCCATGATAAGCGCTGAATGAATGACAGGCTTTCTGTTGTAACAAGGTAAATAAGGGTGACATCTAGTGGAGAAGACTAATGATAAGATTCAAGTTAATCAGATCTTGTTTTAAATGTGCTGAAATAAATACTGGAAAAAATCGATTCGCGGCTTTTGAGAATCGATATCGAATCGACGTCATTTAAAAAAAAACCATTAATCGGAAAATCGACTTTTTTGCCCAGCCCTACAATTAACCCTATTTAAAATGTAATAAGTAACTATTTCAACAATATAACTGATTGCATTTGATTACTTTTCTAAATTAAATTTTCTATTTTTTTCCCCCGAAACTGTTGATCATTTTCAAACATGTAAACCAGGCAGGGTTAACCTTACAGTAGGACTCAACACTGATTACCGCTCGTTTTTTCAGACGCTTGCAGAAAAAGGCTTACCAAAACAAAGTTACTGGGTTAATCTTTTTCACGTTTCCTTGGTTGGTAGATGCACCGGGGACCTGATTATAGCACTTAAAACCTGGAAAAGTCAGATTTTCATGATATGTCACCTTTAAAACATCATCTTCACAAGATGTTTTACTTTTTTAGTTTTGTTAAATAAAATGAAGATACATGAAATAACATGAAAACATAATGAAAGCGAAATAACTTTTTGTTTTGTTTTGTTAGATTTGTTTTGTTTTTGATTCATTTGTTTATCTACAAAAAGAAGAAAAAATATAAAAAATGTTTGAACACGATAGCTGTGGCAAATGAGAACTGATACTTTTTGATGCCTAGCTGCAACTTGTAGATGCAATTAAATACAATTTAGTTAAACGTCTGCATGTGCTGATTTCATGATTTGTGACCTTTGGCTAGGGCTGGGTATCGATTCAGATGCCCCGATTCGATTCGATTTCGATTCGCAACCTCTCGATTCAATTCGATTCTCGATTTTTTTTTAATTACATTCAGTGAATATAGTTTTAATACAAATGCTATTGATATTTCTAAAAAATTTACAGTAAACATCAGTTTACAAATGGTGAATTAATAAAAAGAAATTAAGAACCACATGCCTGTATTTTAAACCAATTCTTTTTTTTGTATAGGGTCCTTTTTTAAACAATAATAGGGCCCTATAAAATGTTCTTAATTTTTCTGGTAATCAGAAGAAGGCATAAAACAATTTAATTTATAATGAAAATTAAACCCTTTTATTTTTTGGCAAACAAAGTGCTGCACAACAGAGGTTTACTGTTAAAATTAAAAAGAAAACAGATGTGATTATTCCTTTAAAAATAAAGATTTATTAATATTTATAAGAAGTAGTAGCATTGATTCTTAAGACTGCTAAATAGTAATATATTCTGACGTTAAACTAAACTTTTATTTTGACGGGTTGCCGTGAAGAACTTCCAGCTGCTGTGTATGTGATATCACGGTAGATTTTTCAAATGAAACGGTAAAATGCTATTGAAGTGACTCTCAGAGCAGCTGGAGATGACATTCGTGTTCATATCATCATATAGTGAAAAGGCAGAAGCTGAAAACACCGCGAGCGTCATCCGCGCTTTAGTATGTGTGTAGTAAACAAAAAAGTGCGCCGCACCATCCGCCATTCATTCATTGCGGAAATCATGGTGCCTTATGCGTGATATCAAATGCATCCGCAGATTTATAGTATTACTATAATATTGCACTTGAGAATTGCGGATTGCGCGTATGGCCATGATAAGTGCTGAATGAATGACAGGCTTTCTGTTGTAACATCGCGCAAGGTAAATAAGGGTGACATCTAGTGGAGATGACTAATGATAAGATTCACGTTAATCAGATCTTGTTTTAAATGTGTGCTGAAATAAATACTGGAAAAGATCGATTCGCGGCTTTTGAGAATCGATATCGAATCGACGTCATTTTAAAAAACGATTAATCGGAAAATCGATTTTTTTTGCCCAGCCCTACCTTTGGCCCTGACTTTTTTCTCCAGATATTTAAAACATAACCCACAAGTCACAGTGAAACACAATCGCTATTTGATGTGTCACTACTATCATGTGCTACAGCATGGCAGCAGCAGCTGTCTTGTGCTACAGAAGACGGGAAGAAGTTAGTAGCTATTGAAATACACCCTGTTATCCTGTTCCTGCCTGTCTTATGCTAAAAGTGCGTTTACTAAACATATGGGTGGTAATAGAAGAAGATACTTAAAGGCAAAGGTTATGCTGCTATAACTGCACTCTAAATAGGTCAAGTAATGATGAATTCGTTGGGCATTTTAAAATGGTTTTCTTAACTCTTTATATTCACAATAGTAATTCTATCTTGTCCACCAGGTGACTGCAGCTTAATGTCCTTCAGGAATTTTAAGGCCAGTGTTCCCTGAGGAGCATGTTCTAGAATGTGTTCCATGTTGACACTCTAAAAATAGAGTCTATTCCCATCTAGTTGCTCATAGCACCCCCTCATCACTTTATCATATAACCCGTGAGATGGGGTTCTGAAGAAGACAGTGGGGGTTCTGCTGTAGACCTGCTCCAGCTGGGTTGTCCAAAAGAAGAGCAGGGACAGTTTGTCTAGTCACAGCGCTTGAACAACAGAAGCTCACCAAAGAGGATGGGAGAGTGCACTTGTGACTTCAGAGAAATCTTCTGAGCTTGCTTTGTTTTCCCGAAGCCAATCAACTTGGGATAATGTAATCCTGGGTTATATTGTTTCATGTTTCATGCTTTTCATATTTTTGTCTCTGAGTTAGTAATTAAAGAGCAGGTCATATGGTTTTTTAAAGTGTCCTAATATTGTGTTGGAGTCCCCTACAACAGGTTTAAATGCAACTAAGGTCAGAAAACAATGTAATTTTCCCAGAATATACATTTATACATAGAGTCATTTGTCCATGATTTCGAAATGGTTCGTTCGATTCAGTTCTGAGCGAAATGTCTGTAAACCCCTCCCTTCCATAAGCCTACTCTGCTCTGATTGGTCAGCTGGCCAAG
>NW_015655565.1:1242470-1250061 GCF_001515625.1 Sinocyclocheilus rhinocerous | reverse complement strand
GAATTGTATTGCTGTGGTATCGTGGAACACAGCATCTTCTCGACACAGAGAGTGTTCGTATTTCGTGGGCAGGTGGGGATTATGCTAATGTGTTACCCAGTGACGTAGATCGGTAACATGCAGAAGATTCGAAAATATAACGACTCGTTAAGGCGATTCTGAATCGACTCTTTCTTTTGAGAGACAATATCTTTATTTATCATGCACTTTTTTGATTAACAACTTTGCAGACTGTTTACATTGAAGGATAGCTACCTTACAAACTGCCAAAGAGATATTTTTTCGAAAACCCATATGACCTGCTCTTTAATTCTGGGTTATCAGGTTTCAAGATTTCACACTGTATATTGTAAACCATGGTGGGTTAACATTCTTATTGCATAATTATGAGGGCTATAAAGCTGATTGAACTCCCAAAATGTTTCCTAAAAGAAAAAAAAAATTATATTAGTATTACAATATTATTTTCAAAAATTATTATTAGTGTTAAAAAGTTTGTCATTTAATATTTAATATCAGTACTAAAGTATTAATTTTAGTTGTTCTCCAATTAAAGTGATTGAAGCTCATGAATAATTTAATTTAATTCTGTTGCTAAACAACTATTTTAAAATCATTTTGTTTTACACTTTACACCAAATGGCAATGCAGTTAAGTTCTGAAGCAAGGTTTCATAACTAAGGCAGTGTTGTTTATTTTTATTTTTTAAATTGTATAGTGTTTATTAATAATTAGATTTTTTTTTTTAATAGTTTCAGTTTTCATATTAACTTTTAAGTTTTTTCTCATTTTTATTAGTTTTGTTTTTTACTATTTCTATTTAGTTTTTTTTCCCTTTCAGTTTTAGAGTTAGTGATTTTAGTACTTCAACTTAATTCAGTTAATTGCCAAGGCATTTTTTTTTATTGAAACCTTTTCAACTAATATTAATATTTTATTTTAATTCAAAACACTTTATGGTTTAAGCTAACGATAACCGCTGAACTCAGGGTGTGAAAGCATGAAAAATGCTTGACCCTGTGTGTAAAAAGATGTTAACCGAAAATTAAATGCTTTATGAAAAACTTTGTGTTTTAACCACTGAAAAGCACAGAAGAAGAATAGATGAGTGTGCTGTCTCAGTACTGGAGCATGATTAGTCCTGCCAGCTGAAATACTCTAGAGCAGGGATGGGCAACTGGCGGCCCGCGGGCCGTATACGCAGTGTCTTTTAGTACGGCCCGCTGGATCATATTAGACTCGGATGATCAATTTTAAAACATTTGAAAAGCAAGTCACGTAAAGATTGCTTTCAATTTATGATGTTAATACTAATTTCAGCGTAGTAAGACGTGCACTCTAATGTAAACATTCATTAACATTAGCAAATAATAAATGAAAAACTAATGGTAAACGGATTATCTTTTTACCAAGTTCAAGGGGATACCCATATGTTTGGAAATCTGTATTTTATTTAAATCGCCATCACACCACTGCTCACAAACAATGGGGACGC
This sequence comes from Sinocyclocheilus rhinocerous, assembly GCF_001515625.1. Taxonomy (NCBI): domain Eukaryota; kingdom Metazoa; phylum Chordata; class Actinopteri; order Cypriniformes; family Cyprinidae; genus Sinocyclocheilus; species Sinocyclocheilus rhinocerous. The sequence continues at coordinate 1,248,566 of NW_015655565.1, read as the reverse complement.
CAGAGTTGCACTTGCCTCAAATTTCAAAGGTAAAATTCATAGTCAACAAAAGCTTTTTGCCAAATGCATGACAGAAATGTTTGCACTGGACTATGTTCTTATTAGGGTTTCCGCGGGTCCTTAAAACGTCTTCAGTTAAATTGTTTACATTTAAGGCCATGCAAACTCTTAAATGGTACAAAAAGTCTAAATTATAAGAGGTCTTTGGGGACGGAAAGACAAGAATTGCTATAAGGATTAATATGACGATTAAACTTCAAAAGGCTACGATTTCACTGAATAAACTTGAGCGCTGCACGTCAGCTTTGTGTACTGCGGTTACCGGCGAAACCACTATATGCGCAGTTCCGAAAGTGAAACCTGCTGGCAGAGAACGAATTTGCTCTTTCAAAAAGCCGATCTGCTATATTTACTACATATTTTTAAATGTGAACCAGTGGATCGACAAAAAGCTAATGCATTATAAAAATCTAAACAATTAAGACACTAAGATATACTGTATTTATATGTTATTTAATATAATAATTAATTGATAATAATTGTTTAAATTAATATAATAATTGATACTTTTGACTCGTCCCTTTTCTTACAATTTTTTTAAAGGCTTAAATGTGAAGTGCAGATTCTTAAAAAGGTCTTTAAAGGTCTTAAATTTGATTTTAAAAATCCTGCAGATACCAGGTTATTTTATGGTACCATTTAGAATAAAATTTTTTTTTAAATTAAGCCCTTTTTAACTGTCCTTTTAGGTTGTTTTGAGAATGTTCTGTAGGCTACTAATAAAAAAAGGACCTCTGTATATTTGTTTGTTGCAAATTTACAGACAATGCAATTGAAATGTTTACATTGGCTTGTCGGGGTGATATTTCTGTCCACCGACAACAAAGTTTTCCTTCTGAATTAGCATAACTGCACAAGCTTTATACTTAATCAAATCTTTAAAAACAAATGACATTAGTTATACTTTAATTTCCTTCAATAAAAGCGAAATTGAGTGAGACGGTGTAAAAGGTGTGTGGACGTGGATTAGTAATCTGGCCCCTTGGTATAAAGGAGAAAAAATGCTGGCCCTCGTCAAAGTCATATCAAAGTTGCCCATCCCTGCTCTAGAGTATGAAGCATGGAAGAGTGTGTGTACTGTAGCTACACATGGCAGCATCTCTCAGGGACTGATGAGCTGATGTGGAGGCCTCAGGTTTCTCAGTTTGGCTGCTGATTGACTGAAGACTCACTGCACTTGCAGTCTGATATTTTAATCAGTGACCCTAATGGGTTAATGGACACCCAAGGCAGGATGTGGCCCCCAAACCCCAGAAGCACAGGAGGAGCTTTCTCTTTCATTTTAATGCATGCTTAGTGTTGATTTCAGCAGTCACAAGTTCCAATCTATGGCGCAATCATGTGTGAGCCAGTGAGGTATCTAATAGCTGTTAAGTAGCTGGTACCTTATGCTTGTAGTTATAGATAATACACACATTCACTGATCAAACATTTATTCATTTATCCATGCATTCACTCATTCATTCATGCACTGATTTACTGATGCACTCATACATTCAATCACTCATTCATCATCCACTCATGCTTTCTCTCACTCATTCATTCATGCAATCATACATTCACACACTCATTCACTCATTCATGCGCTCATGCATTCGCTCATTCATTCATGCACTCATGTATTCGCTCATTCATTCATGCACTCATGCATTCGCTCATTCATTCATGCACTCATGCATTCGCTCATCTATTCATGCACTCATGTATTCGCTCATCCATTCATGTACTCATGTATTCGCTCATTCATCCATGAACTCATGTATTCGCTCATTCATCCATGCACTCATGCATTCGCTCATCAATTCATGCACTCATGCATTCACTCACTCTTTCATCATGCACTCATGCAATCACTCATTCACTTTTATTTTTTTTATTTCTTATAATGATATCTCACCATAAAGTAGACTGTTTTAAATTAACCTTTAACAAAACAAGTGAATGGCTCATTTTTTAATAATATTAAGGATAGTGTGTTCCTTAATGCATTCGCTCATTCATTCATGCACTCATGCATTCACTCACTCTTTTATCATGCACTCATGCAATCACTCATTCACTTCTATTTTTTTATTTCTTATAATGATCTCTCACCAAAAAGTAGACTGTTTTAAATTAACCTTTAACAAAACAAGTGCATGGCTCATTTTTGAATAACATTAAGGATAGTGTGTTATAAAATTTTATTAAAGTAATGTGGGGGATGCTGGATAAAATACATTTTACAGAGGGCATCAGATGTGTGTATGTTTAGTTTTATTCCAGTAATGTCATCTTCCTTCCTCCCATAAAATGAAACAGCTTCTTGTGTTTGTAATTGCCGAAGGGTCAAGGCAGCACTCATGATTTCAGATTACATTGAATGTATCACAGAACTTCTCAGAGGTGGGGGTCATGCTGAGTATAGACACGTCTTTGAACATACAAAAAATCTAACACGTAATGCGTGGTTAGGTTTTTTTTATTATTTATTAGTCATTCTCAAGTTATTTTGTTGATGTCATTTGTTTGGTTTGAATGTGTCTCCAGTTACTGTATTCATAATCATTTAATCTTACAGTTGAACTTTTGACTTAGTGGGAGAACACTCCAGTGTGTGTATGTGAGTGTTACAGTCATGAGACTACTGTAAAATAAAAGCATGTCATTGGAGCTGTGGAGCTTTTCTCAAGGCCTCCTTTCAATAACATCATTTATTCACTTCATTCTTCTGTTTATCTTTCATTCCACACACACCTGACCCTCCTCATTTTTTTTTATTTTTTTTACCTTTTTTGACACGAATGACTCCTATAGAGATTCAATTACACCTCATTTTTGAATCAACTAATGTAACTCTCCTTCTTATCAGCCTTCCATCGCTTTTGGTTCTGATTATCTGCAATGGATTTGACACACTTGAACTTTTTATGATTAGATTTTAAACATTCTCAGGCCAGTTTCGAAAATGTAAACATTCTAACCGTGTTCTTTAGACCTTTTGAACCTGAATAATTTAGCAGTCCTGACTTGAAACATGAAACAATTATTTACTTGTAGTTTATTTATGTAATTTCATGTAAAACTATATTTATGAGATGTTTTTACTTGGGGTTAGGAGAGAAAAAAAACATTTAAGTATAAGTTTTGAGATATTTTGCCTTACATTACTGTATTGATTTTCTCATAGAAAAAGCATCCAAAACAATTAGCCAAGTTTACCCGAAAATATAAATTCTTTCATCATTTACTCATCCTCAAGTTCATCCAAACCTGTACGAGATTAGTTCTTCTTTCTAAAAAAAAAAACTGTTTGGTTACCATCATTCTTCAAAATATCTTCTTCGGTGTTCAGCAGAAGAAAGAAACTCAAACACATTTGGAACACCTTGAGGGTAAGTAAATGATGGCAGAATTTTAATTTTTTAGGGTGAACTATCCTTTTATGAATGAGCTAAGTCCAAGTGATTAAAAAAAGATATATAGCACTATTGCAAATAATTATACATTAAATATATGGTGTTATTGTATCATGATATAATATGATATGACCCAGGTCCCTGCTGATTCCGACCCCTGTGTGTTAATCTGGGCATCAGAAACAGGCCGGTTAGTTGAAGCCTCTTATAGCAGTACTCTATGCTCAGTGTCCAGCTCAGTTGTAAGAGAGATCCATTTGACAATAGACCACAGCACCCCCACCTCCATCCTGTGTTCCTGGCTGTCTGGCTCACAGTCTGATGTTCTTCCTGGCTGGATATCAGTGGCTAATTGCCAGTGATGTTTAGTAATTCTGTGCATGAGACAACACATCTGAAATCCAGTGAACAGGCTTTTTATCAGCCTCTGATTCACTTTGTATCCAAGTAATCATGACCAACTACTATACTCTCTTTCATGTCAGTTTTCCCACACTTGTCCTGACCGTGATCAGCAGTACTTCAAGTCTGGATGCTGTAAATGTGTGTGTGGCTTCAAATCAGCCCCCTGTAATTGGTGTTTCAGACATGAACGGCATTGTGGGATTAGTCGTTGCATGGACTCCCTCTGTGGCTGAGATGAATTAGAGTATATTAGAGCATTAAAGGTCATGCACGGATAACACTGCATTGCTTTACTTCCAAGTCATGCTGAGTCAAGTGAGGAAGCCCGCAATGGTCACGTCTGATTTATTGTAAAGGGATAGTTCACCCAAATATGAGAATTCTGTTATCATTTATTCAACCTTATTTTGTACCAGACCTGTATGAATGTCTTACTTCTATGAAACGCTAAAACTAAAATATTGAAGAATTTCTGCTGCTTTTATATAAAATTACAATGAATGGGGTTTGAGCTTCAAAAAGGCCATTAAAATGTCATGAAGTGGTCCATATGAGAGTTATACAATATATTCATGTTAAGAATAGACCGAAATTCACTGGTAATCCCTTCTAGTGAACTGTTAACCACCAAGAATCGTAACAAGAGTTGTATTCAAGAACTGGATTAGTCAGTTTTGTGAAGGCATCCCTCAGGCTGGTTTTATGAACTAGATCAACTGATTCATTGAAAAGATCATTCTCAAAAGAGTGATTCATTCACAAATCAGGCAACACTACTTCTTTCAAAAATGTTGTTGTGCCGGGTTGGATATCAAGATTTTCAGTGAATAATGCCTTCTATTTTGGTCTGTTCCTCAGAAATCTGTTGTATGACTTCAGAAGACTTGGAATACAGATTATTCTATATATTATTCTTCAAAAAATTTTGGGTGAACTATCCCTTTAATGATGTGTAGAAAATTAGAATTACATTATTATTAATACAGGATTATTATTATTATTATATTTAAACTGTATGAAAGTTTGTAATTAATATGAATAAAGAATAATGTATGATTAATTGTAAAGTGAAGGTCATGGTAACCCTAGTAATGTCTCAAGTATTACAAAATCCTTCAGTTGGAATTACTAATTATTTGGATCAGTATTCTAACGTGAAAAGTTATTAGTAGTGGGTTACCATGATCTTCACTTTAGAATTAATTATAGATTTTGCATTATTCACATTAATTATGAACCTGTATATAGTAATTCTTAGTAGTTTTTTGGAAGGTATGAAAGGTAATGATTAGCTAATAGTGAACTACCACTTTCAACTGAGCGTTATTACTTACTAATTAGTTAATCAGAGTTTCTTGTTAGTTAATAGTACTAGAATGTTAATAGTGCATTAGCAGTGTTGGGGAGTAACTAGTTACATGTAACGGAATTACGTAATTTAATTACAAAATAAAAGTCATTGTAATCAGTTACAGTTACTGAGAAAAAACATGTAATTAAATTACAGTTACTTATGAAAATGTTAAGGATTACAAAGGGGGTTACATCTGCTTTTTTTCACACACACTCCCACATACAGATTTAATTGATTTCTTTCATAAATTGCAGTGACTGCTATAAAATATGAAACACCAATGTTTCAGGAGTTTAGAACAAGGTTATTCGATAACTCTTTTATTTCCTATATGGGTTTATGTAGCTATGCTTAATTTTTTAAAGATTAACTGTTTTTTTCCAAGGCATTGTTAGATTCCAGTGTTTACTGTCATAGCTATGTAAAGATTTGATTCCAAAAACAGTATCATAGCACTTAGATTCTTGTTATGATTTCAAATCTGTATTTTACCTCAGAACAATCTCAAAGTAAAAAGCGTTGTTAAATTCTGATTTTGTGGTGGCTGTGTTTTAAAATTAAATTATTATAATCTTTATTCAAGTGAAGAAGGCGTTTGAAAGTCTGACTGTAATCAGTGTTGAGTACTACTGTAAGGTTTACCCTGCCTGCTTTAAATTATTTAAAATGATTAACAGTTGAAAACATTGTTTGAAATTTAGAAAAGTAATCAAATGTAATCAGTTACATTACTTTAAAAAAGTAATTTAAATAGTTACGCTACTTATTGCATTTTAAATAGGGTAACTTGTAATCTGTAACCTATTACATTTCCAAAGTAACCTTCCCAACACTGACTATAAGATAAGGAAAAGCAAGCGCAGGCCACATACAGAATTG
>NW_015655565.1:1209009-1242382 GCF_001515625.1 Sinocyclocheilus rhinocerous | reverse complement strand
TAGAAATTTAGAAAAGTAATCAAAAAGTAATCAAATGTAATCAGTTACATTACTTTAATAAAGTAATTGGAAAGTTACACTACTTATTACATTTTAAGTAGGGTAACTTGTAATCTGTAACCTATTACATTTCCAAAGTAACCTTCCCAACACTGTGCATTCGTTCCTGTGTAGTTATTCATTAATGACAGATCAGTATTCTAAAGTGTTACCTTTTAATTGTAGTATGTTATTTGCTATTACATTTAATAAATATTTAAATGTAGGCCTACTAAATTAGAACTTAATGCAAGTTTCAATAGAAATTACATTAAAATATACTTTAGTTTACCATCAATGCTTATCTGCACATATAAATGCTTGGCAGTACACTTTAACCATATTTCAAAGACAATTATGAAATTGTTAAATACTTAAGTGGGTCAAAAAATCAAACTAATTGCTTTTAATATAAAAACATGCGTAAATAACATGCAATTAAGTGTCTGAAAACATTGCATTCCATTTGCACAGTAATATATTCTTTAAAATATTATTTCCTTAAAGTACTCTTTTTTTAAAAGTATGCATCTTTTTCACATAGGCTGGCATTATAGCATGAATAAAACTTGTGTAAGCCTGAATAATATTAGCCCGAGAATTAATTGCAGTCAATATCTGGAACATTGTGATGTAATTTTATGTTAACTACTGCCGAAAAAGGCCAAGATGCGAGAGTTTTGTTCCCACTGCATCAGATAACAGTAGCTCGGCTCTCGCCAGTTGTCTTTTCTGGCATTGCTTTTAGTGGTGTCTGGTTGTGGTCAGGGTAGACCAGCGTCCTCCAGCTTCTGTTTGTCCTGTGACTACAGCTGTTCCTGCACCCCCCACCCCACCTTACCACCAGCAGTACAGTCGCTCCAGCAGTCTTGTCCCAGCCATTAGCAGCCAGTCTAAAACTAGTGGCTATGAGAAACACCCAGAGGGAATGCAGAAGGCTCAGTGTAGTTGATGTGTGTGGAATTGAGACACCTTCACTGGCTGTGTGGAAAAATGAATGATTAGCCCTCTGCATCTGCATCAGATGGCAGCTTCTCAACTCACACTTGATAAAGGGGTGTGCAGTGGTTGTCAGGAATATAGTAGCGCAGCGGCACCTATACGGTGAAGGACCTGATTGGCAGAATGGGGGATATTTCAACACCACGACACACTGGCTGTCAGAGCTAAAGAACCTGTTCCAATCCCTATTTGACAGTAAAAAGTCCCCTAGAAATAAAATATATTCTTAGTCGAGTACATTGGGTCCATGCTCTTAATTCACATCTTCCAGTGTTGACTGCTTCTGTCAAAGCAGAAGGTTTATTTATTGTTCATGACAAGCAATCAGGAATGATGTGTAAATGAATAAATGATTTTTCTAAAATTCTTATCTTCTCTGTTACATTTTTACATAAATACATACCTATATATATATATATATATATATATATATATATATATATATATATATATATATATATATATATATATATATATATATATATATATATATATATATATATATATATATATATATATATATATATATATATATATATATATATATATATATATATACACACACATACACATACATATACATATGTGTATAAAATATAGCCCATGCATGCACACACGCAAAAAGTGTATGTCTATTATACCCTGTTGTTCAAAACCCTGGGGTCAGCAGGATTTAACTTTTTTTTTTTTTATTAATAAACATAATACTTTTATTTAGCATGTTCACATCAAATTAATTAAGTGAAAAGTGAAAGCAACAGTAAATATTTTTACAAACTCACAAACATTTTCATTTAACATTTTTCTTGAGCACCAAATTTAACATTGGTAAAGAATGATTTATGAAAGATCATGTGACACTAAAGATTGGAGAAATGACAGAAAACATTTTTGCATTTATATACCTGTTAGGATGATTTTTCACTTTAGTGTGCCATCATGTTGTATTCACACAAAATGCGCACTGTTATAAATCTCTTCATTGGCTGTCTGCAAATAGTTGAATCAAAACCTTATTATATTGTTTTGTTATATAATTTCCACACATTTTTAAACTAGAAAGTATAATTTTGCCACTCTATTACTGTCCTAATCATAGAATCAGATGATGAAGGCACGTGGATTTGTATTTACAAACAATGGATATTTACCTTTGCTATCTTAATCTATCACACACTAAAGTGACACCATTCGTCTTTGTAAATTTGCATCATTGTGGACAAATTTTAACAGCAATTTTCAGCTGGCACCACGGCCGCCACAAACATAGGCCAAGTGGGATTTGAGTCTTTGGCATCAGGGCACGGTTAACTTTGTCTGGCAGGGATCTGGCTCCGCTGAAGAAAGAGGATATCATGTACCCACTTCAGTTGCTCAGAAGAATTAATAAGGTGATGGAGCCAAGACGGAGGCCGGAAGCATCCCTAAATAAATAACAGGGTAAATAAGGGGTTGATCCCATAAAAGGTGTGAAAAACTCTTCTGGTCCCAGGGCTGGGCTGAGCAAGAAAAGATCTGGCACCGCAGCAGCAGGATTGCCCGGTTACTAGGTTGTGGGGTGACTAGATTTCTGAGCAAGGCGAGAATAGGATGTAGACCTCTTTAATTTCGCCATCCAGGAGCATGGAGGAAGACGCAAGAGCCAAATGGAGGAGAAAGTGCCAACATTGGAGGCTGCAGTTGGCTCTAGTGTGCGTCAAGCAGACAGTAGATTTAGTGGAAGTAGCTGTAGGGAAAACATTATGCTTTCTTATTTGATTCAGATTTCATCTAGCTTATATACGAAAACTGTCACTGGGGCGGTACAGTTTCAAAAGATACTAAATTGCACCATTTAGGTACTAATATGTACCTTTAAGGTATTAATAAGCACCCTTTAGGGATATCTGTTATCTGTTAATATTTTACCAATTATTAGCAATAATGTTATAGTGAAAAAAAAAAGTTATTAACCATTCCAATAGCATGTACTTTATTAAGGACCAATGTTTGTCCCCTTTAATTGATTTTCAGGGCATTTGTCCCATTTATGAGTTTATAACATACATTTTATTACATAAAATGTAAAACTATATAAGAAAACACTATCTATTTATGTCAGATGCTTAAAATGAATTTCACTGATTAAAATTAATACAATTTTTAAAATTCCCAATCTGAACAAATGTGGTTTGTTGGATGAAATCAAATACAAAAATAGCTTGAAATAATTCAAAAACAGATAGCATAAAACATTTTGCTAGATTTTTTTTCATAATTAACATCAAATGTTACATTATGCAGCTCTGCTGTCGGTTACACTTTATTTCGATAGTCCACTTTAGACATTCTACTAACTATAAGTAACTTTGTAACTACATGTCAACTAATTCTAATTGATTTGCAACTACATGTCTACTAACTCTCAGAGTAGACTGTAAGGTTAGATTTAGGGTTAGTAGAATAAGTTGACATACTTGCAAAGTTTCTGATAGTCAGTATGTTGTATGTTGTTGACCCATCAAAATAAAGTGTTAGAAGATATTAAGCAGACAGTCTACTAATACTCTAATGACTGCTAGTTGACATGTAGTTGCAAAGTTACTTACTGTTAGTAGAATGTCTAAAGTGGACTATCTAAATAAAGTGTTACCCTGCTGTCTACTGTTATGGTAGTTTTTTCTTCACATTCAATGTTTCAATGTTCACATTCAACAGATTTTCACATTAAACCGATACTTGACCACCACGTCATAGGCCAGTTAAAATATTATGAAATATACTGCAGGGGCGTTTTTGTCTCCACATTTTAAATATCTACTACATTCTTGCCCGTAATTTTGGCTAATTTGTAACCTTGGTAGAAAGCTTTTACTGTTGATTTTTGATGTTTATTACTATTCTGGACTTCTTTCAAAGAAACAGTGAGAAACCAGAAGACAGTCTGTCTCTAATTGTTATAGCCGTGCCAGTCCAGGCAACACCAGAAGAAACCCTAATGAGGGTGTAGATGTGGATGAAGCAGAAGGTTTTACTGCCCTGAAGCTGCATCATGTAGAACCAAGTTTGAGTGTGTTGGCAGTATGGAACAGAGCCAGTCGTTTGAGCGTGTGTGTTTGTGTGTGCCGTATATTTGAGAGTGTGCACAGTTGTATTGGGTTTCATGCGTGTCTATTGTGTACTGGTTGTTGAATCCTGTCAAATCCGCACTGACTCCTGCTGCCCCCTACCGGACCTATGTCACATGTTCAGAGGAAAAGACACAGATACATCTTATTTGTAATCCTAGTAACAACTCATGACTAGGACTAGATAGTATTAATAAGTTGTGGTCATGGAATAATATGTGAGGCATTGGGAAAGAACTCAAAAAAGCTTGAATGTAGAATTAGGTTTCTTCAAATAATGCATGGACACGCATAGCTTTAGGCTGCCATTCAAAGTTACTCAGAAATATCTGTCAAGTTGCCAGTAGTGGAAGCATATTCATGCACAGGCAATATTTCAGCCTGCCGGTGACAGTGACTAAACTGAAGCGCTGTTACTCAACCAACTGTGCATCCTCATGAGTGCATCCACGCCGTAGTTTAATCATTACCCATCCGTCTATGCAAATACACAGAGCGGGCCAATTAATGGGGTGTCAAACATTTAGAGCAGTATTGTTTGGACACAAAGAATCCTTTTCTGAGCCAGTGTTATAAATCAGTCGGTGATGTCATCCAGCGACAATGCAGGACAATGTGACTGTGTGACTCTCCCTCGGTGGACAGCAGAGGGAGGTGGTCCCTGGCCCTCTGCGCCCTGTGGGACTGGCACTAGTACAGGTCCCCCGTCAAAGTTGAGCTAATAAGCTATCAGTGCAGTAATGCTAACCGAAAGTCGATGCTCTCCATTCATGATTTCTGAAGAATTTTTGCAAATCTTCCAATTGTGGATTATTTGGAAGTTCAACAAAAAAGCAAAATATAGTAGGGAAGCAGATTAATACAATGTAAATGGGTGTCTCTTCAACTTTGGAAAGTTTTATATCCAAGGGGTTGAATTTATTGAAATTAACAGATTTCTTTCTTTCTTTCTTTCTTTTCTTTTTTTTTTTGAAAATGACATCACATTAAATCAGTCTTAGAAACTTTTTGTAATGCCTTAGTTTATTAATGCCTTAAATCATTATTAAATTAAATTAAATTAAAATATTTCATTAATAAATATATTAATTATAAAAATTATAAAATTATTCACCACAAAATAAGAATTATTTTGCTGAAAACTATGATAATCTAAACAACAAATAGTAAAATAAACATGGGGCCATTTTAATATTTATAAATTTTTTAGCATACATTTTTCAAAAATTATAACTCCCCCACAGCTGTGGTATAATTAATATAAATTAATAATATGTTTTTGCAATCATGATGTAATTTGATAAAATTATGCAAAAACTGTGGAATAATAATAACAACAACAATAGTAATAATAATAATTATTATTATTATATTTAGGATACATAAATGATGGCTATGAATTTAACCTTAGTAAGACTAGAGTCGGCCATTTTATTTAAAAAAATGTCATCACAAAATAACAAATGCCATCAGTGGACAAATTAAGTAAACTTGTAAGAGACTTTATTCTATAAAAGTCAGCCAAAATATATATATTTTATCTATTAAGTCACCCAAATACCTTCTTTATTCACAGTCACACCATTCAGAGTAATCAAATAGTAATCATTGTGTTTAAAATCTGTTTAATACCTGTTTCTTTCTTGCAACTTTCATTTTACGGTTCTTGTGGTGATTGTTGTTGAAGCATCTTCAGCTGCGATTGCTTGTTAGCACTTGCAAGGTCCTTTTTATGTCTTACTACCTTGTACAGGCATGGCGCTCTCTTATGCAGGTAATAGCTGGAGGATGATCGTGAAAAAAAGTTTCATGAAGTCGTAGTAGTAGTCATAATACTATAATTTGGAAAAATGAGAAGGTGAGAAGCTATATGATCCTATGAACCCCTGAACCCTTTTTCATTCCTTGTCAGTCCTCTCCACCCTCAGCACCTCTCCTTTCCGTTGTTCTGTTTTTTCTTTTCTCTCTATTTTTTCTCTGGGTGTCTGTACTGGCACAGGATGGGATTGGGGAGCAGAGATGGGCGCTGATGTGTGCTTAATGGCCCCTCTCCACCACTATGGATCAGCTTTCCACATGGCTAATGACTGACCTCCTCATGGTCCACGGCTCACTCCTTTATGAGTCCTCACAATACCTGACATTCATCTGACATCCCGCCTTTATCCCATCAATATTCCCCTTAAATCCACATTGTCCTCACCTCTATTCCTTAAAACTGCCTCAACTACCTGTTGCATTAGCCGACAAGAGCTGGGGGTGGGGCTGATGTGAAATGGGTCTTCAGTGATTAAATGACAATTTTTGACAGTCTAAGCACTAGGTCTGATCTTTAGGTTTTAAATTCATCCACAAACCTTCTAACAGTTACTTTTAAATGTTAAAGTCAGGAAAAGATTGTGAATTCTTCTGAAAAGTTTGTTTAGTATGATGCTGCTGATCACTGCTGTCATATTTTGATGGCTTGTTTTCGGAGCGCGCTCATTGTCGTGGGATTTGCTCTGGCGTGGGGTACCTCGCTAGCTCACTCCATCATGTTGGAACTGCTGATCTCTTTTTCCTGATATTGGTTTCCTGTGGGCTTATGGCCTACTCACAGACCCTTTCCTTCATCCGGGCCTCTCCTGCATCCAGCCGCTGGGAAAACAAAACATGGGAGATCCGGGGCTTGTCCTCCAATCAGCTCCAGCTTGGGCTTTTAGACAAGTATTACAATAATGCCTTCGGGAGGCTGTAGGGATGACGCACAGTTGCCCCTTCATAATGACACCTGTTATACTTTCAGATGGATTCAGAGAGCAAATACTTGTGCCTGCTTGTTCATGGTGTCAGAAAACTGTAGAAAAAAAATGTTTGCTTTGTTTCTGAAGTTTACAGCACAGTGATTTCAAATAGGGATCCATGATAAACTATATATACCATATGTACCATACCAACAGTGTAGTGCGAGAGTCAATGAAGTGGAAAGGGTGACCTCTGATGGCTAGCAGACGGAAGTTCATGGACCGGATACGTAACACATATATTCAGTATCGGATATTTAATTGTTTCTGCCTAATTTTAGTAATTCAAATTGGTAAGAATAGATTTTGACAAAGATTTAACCCTTTAGGAGCGCATGTCACAATGAGTTGCCTCTTGCATTTAAAAATAGTTTTTAGTGCGGTGTAATTATCTTTTTCTTTAACCTATTAAAATATTTAAAATATTGTAATTTTTATGTTCATATTATTATTTATTCTTTTTAAATATTTATAACGACCTGATGACTAGCTTTCAAACATTTGGGTTCAGTAAGATTTTTTTATGTTTTTGAAAGAAGTCTCTTAGGCTTACAAGGATGCATTTATTTGCAAAAAATATTATTACATTTTAAAATAGCTGCTTTCTATTTGAATATATTTTAAGGGTGCCATAGAATGCAAAAATCACTTTTATAAGGTGTTTGAACACAGTTGTGTGGCCGCAGTGTGCGAAAACAACCAGCCTATAATGGTAAAAATCCACCCACTCATTTTTTTATAATCCCAATACATCATAAACAGTCTCTCCAAATGAGCGGTTCCAGATTTCTCCCAATTATGACGTCATACTCGGGGAAAGTCCCGCCCATTGCCCTGAGTGAGAAGCAGCAGTCCACCATTACTGTTTTCTTGCTGTAGCTGCTGGATACAATGTCAGCGCCAAAGAGGCATTACAAGTGTCGTGTGCTGGGATGCATCAACGAACATAGGAGTCTCCATAGACCGCTGAGGACACGGTAGTTACATTTCATTTTAGAAGGAAATGTCCCAGAAAAAAAACGGAAAAGTCCTATATGTTTGTGCTAATCATTTTACGCCGGACTGCCTCACAAACGAGGATCAGTTCAATGCTGGAGTTGTGCAAAGGTTGCTTCTGAAAGAGGGATCGATACCAACGCTCCGTGTGCAAACGTCCAGACTCCAGACAAAGTAAGCATCACATGTCATATTTTGTTTTCTAAAAGAGCTTCTTGGCTCTCTGTAAGGCTAATGTTGCTAAAGCTACCATTGTCTCTGCCTGTTTTCACTGATGCTGCCTTCACGTGCTACCAGAATGATCGTAAACAGGACTGTGGTAGTTAAAAATTGCATTTGGGAGCAATGTGAAGTCAGTAACACGGTCACCACCAGTTAAAACATAACACCGGTATGCCGGAGCATGAGCTCTTGAAGCTCCGCCCTCTTCTGAAAAGGGAGGTGGGAACACTATCTCATTTGCATTTAAAGGGACAAAAACCAAAACTCGTTTTGGCTCATACCCTAAAAGTGGCTATTTCAACAAGCTATAAAAAATTATCTGTGGGGTATTTTGAGATAAAACTTCACATACACACTCTGGGGACATTAGAGACTTACTTAACATCCTGTAAAAATAATAGGGGCATAATCCTTTGAAATGTAATGTATTACTGTGATGGTAAAGCTGAATTTTCAGCAGCCATTACTTCAGTCTTCAGTGTCACATGATCTTCCAGAAATCATTCTAATATACTGATCTGGTGCTCAAGAAACATTTATTGTTATTATCAATGCTGAAAACAGTTGGGCTGCCTAACAGTGATATTTTTTTTTAGGTTTCTTTGATGAATCGAAAGTTCAAAAGAATATCATTTATTTGAAATACAATTTTTTGTAACATTATAAACGTCTTAACACTCACTTTTGATCAATTTAATGTGTCCTTGCTGAATAAAAGTATAAAATTCTTTCATCTTACTAACCCTAATCGTTTGAATGATATACAAGTCTAAAGTATTTAAATAAATCTAGATTATAATAGCCATAACATGAAAATATATATCATCGTTATCAGTGGAACCTTAATCTCATGGACATGGAACGTAACCAGCTGCATTGTGTTTAACATCTAACTCTTTTGAGCAGGACAGGTGGAGTACAAGTTCATACTGACCTTGAGCCATGTTGAGTCCCACTAATACAGGACTAGTCACAACTTTGTAAAAGGCAGGGAATGTGTGTGTATGGCCCACACTGTCTCAGAGTGACCTCATGGGGTGACATGTGACCTCTCCCACTGCACAGATCTTCTGAAACGCACTGTTGAAGTGTAACGGTGCAGAGAGTCCAGCTTGAACTTTGACCCCTGGCTTCCCAGGAGCCTCAGCTCTGTCGGAGACGTTTCACCTCGCACAACTCAAAGGGACTGTGGCTATCAATCAAACAGGGTAACGGGAACAGAACCGATGCATGTCAAGAAGCCATTTTAACTCGTCAGTTTGTAGGCCAGGACAAGCATATGGCCCATTTACTATTGATGATAGACATGGAACACATCTGTTTGTTCAAGACAGCAAGACACGTCCCATAAGATCTAACAGGAGGGTGGAAGTCTTGAATAAGCCCAAGCCCACGCCTCAAGGGACAGGTTTCTTAACTGGGGGAAGGGGTTATTCTGTTCAGCCTTATAAAGTTTTCATGAAAACCCCCAAGAACAGAGGGTCATCCAATTGATTGAACCTATGAGAGGAAGCAGTTGTGACCTATAATTCTTAGTGAAGACAAGAGCTGAGAACAGTGAGAGGGATGACACCAAGCTATACGCTGTTGACTTCCCTGTGAAATGTGAAGGGGCAGCTGGGATAGCGGAGACGATATGGTGATACCCACGTTACGTCTGGGACGGTTGGAATGTTTTTAAAACTTGTATTTTCCCTGTGAAATGTGAAGGGGCAGCTGGGATAGCGGAGACGATATGGTGATACCCACGTTACGTCTGGGACGGTTGGAATGTTTTTAAAATGGAGTTGTATTTGTCCATCTTGGTCTATTTAAATCCTTTACATGTTTAACTGCATGTACACATGCTTTAAAGTCCCTGAATGCTCTCTCTGACAGTTAATGTTGACGTCAAGACTCTTGAAATCCACTAGTGCTCTTCTGTAATATCAGTCATTGAACGTATCAATGCACTTTGTATGGCTATAGCTGTACACATTAATCAGTGAGTGTAAAAACAATGTGTTTTAAAGTGTTTTAAAAAATAAAAGTGGTTCTTACAACTCATGTGTCATACACTACTGTTCATTAATTTTTTTATTAGTATTTACGTGTTTTTAAATATGTTTGAAATAAGTATTTTATGTTCACCAAAGCTGCATTTATTTGATCAAAAATACAATAAAAACAGTAACAATACAATATAAAATAATTATTTTAATATATTTTACACTGTAATTTATTCCTGTGATGGCAAAGCCGTTTTCAGCAGCCATTACTACAGTCTTCAGAGGCACATGATGCTTCAGAAATAAGATCCTTCTAATATGGTGCAAAATTTCTTGTTATTATCAATGTTGAACATAGTTGTGCTGCTTAAAATTCTATAGAGACCGTCATACTCTGTTCAAAGAACAGCATTTATTTGAAATTGGAATAATTGTTTAACATTTTAAATGTCTTATATTTTCACTTTTTATCAATTTAATGCATCCTTGCTGATTAAACATTATTTTAAAAAATTTACTGACCCCAAACTTTTCAACAGTATTTTTAAGTCTTACAAACCATACAAGATATTTGTGTAAGAAACAGACCAAAATGTAAGCAGTAATTTTAATTTGGGGTAAACTTATGACAACTACATACTATTGACATACTACGATATACATACAAAGTAAATTAAATATGATATTAGACTGATAATTAAATGCACAAAAAAGTTATTACACAAAAAGATCACAAATTGAGTGAAGGAATAGAGAAGACAGATGCAGAGAAGCCTTCTGATGGTGTACTCAGTCAGAAACCTGATCTTATTGTCTCCAGTGAGCTCTGTATGGAGGTCAGAGGCTGCTTTCACAGATGTCCTGCCCTTTGACCTTTGTTGGGCTCATGGTTAGAGCTGCTTTCCTGAAAAGCTGTTGTTAGTGGTGACTGGGGGTCACCTTTGCCACAGTACTTAACCTGCAATAGCTAGTCAAATTTATACCCACTTTTAACTGGTCGTAGAATCGCTGATGGTGGCCTTTTAGCAGTGACCCCTACTCAGCTCAGTTTCCAATTTTACAAATTGCTTTTACTTAGAAAAACCTAACCAATCAAGTCAACTTGAAATTTAACACCTGTTTCATGCTACAATCTTAAAGGGATAGTTCACCCAAAAAATAAAATTACCCCATGATTTACTCACCCTCAAGCCATCGTAGGTGTATATGACATTCTTCTTTCAGACGAATACAATCGGAGTTATATTAAATAATGTCCAGGCTAATCCATGCTTTATAATGGGTGTGGATGGTAGCCCAAAATTTGAAGTCCAAAAAATTGCACCCATCCATTATAAAAGAAGTCCACATGACTCCGGGGGGTTAATAAAGGCCTTCTGAAGCGATGCGATGCGATGTGTTTGTGTAAGAAAAATATCCATATTTACAACTTTATAAATCTTCATCTCTATAGCTTCCGCTAACTGTCGTACGCACATTCACGAGATAGTGGCGTCCAGCAGATGACGTAGTTTAAGCTACGTAAAAAGTGAATATTTTTTTGGCCCATGTTAACAACTGAGAATGCTCATATCAGAATTCTTGACTTTTATACAGAAGTTCAATAAACAAGGTGGTTTTATTGATCCACTTATGATTTAGACACAATATTTCCAATAATAATAATTCCAATAACAATATTTCACAATAAATAGTTTTATTCTGCCAACGAAAATTTGAAACAAAGCCAAAGCTTTGTTTGTATAAAGTGTATCTCCAAGCAGTAGGGGAGAGCCAGTTTTTACTTATGGTGTGTTTAAAGCGAGCACATGACAGTAATGGGTCCAACTTAAATATGTACATACATTTCAGGATGTGGTGCATCCTTGGGAATAATAACTTTGGATCTAAAATAAACCGCTTTCAAAATATAGCTTTCCAAAAAAAAAAAAAAAAAAAAGTGGTCTCTTAGCTTAACTTGCCTCTAGTGAGGGGTAAGTTGAGCCTAGAGGGAGGGTAAGTTGAGCCAGATGGAGTTAAAGTGTGCCATTGATTATGCTGAAGTACAACTGAACATTTTCACCTCATGCTATATCAAAAGAAGAGAAATTCAATAAAAATGACTTCTTAAAATCAATGTGTGAGCCTTGTGATTTTCCTCGCCTGTGGCTCAAGACGCTGGGTTAGGCTCCAGCTCCCCGCAACCCTAATGAGGACAAGTAGGTTTGGATAATAAAATAGATGGATGGATGACTTCGTAAAAGTTTAATTTAAAGATACAGTTCACAACTTTGAAGGGATTTTTTTTTACTGACTGCAGTTGACCTTACACAACTGGGCTAATAGTAGGGGTGTAACCATTCACTCGTTTTATCGATGCATCGATCACAAACCCTGACGATGCACATGCATCGATCTTGAAACATGATTTTTGAATCGTTAATCGTCAATTTCGGACAGTAATCGATTTAAAATGCTAAGAATCGAATGAATCGCGATTTCTATAGCGATTCAATGCTTTCAAGATATATACACATTAAATTACTACAAGCACAAATTAATGGAGACCTTGAACAGTGTTCGTGCCCTCGCATCTCTCCTTCACGCGCTCTACTATTTACCGCCTGTGACTGTCACAGGATTGCGCTCGCGCTCAGTTCGTCTCACTGACACATTTTTTGAGCAGCTGATGTGTGATCTCTCCTTAGTACTCGTGGCCAGTAATGCTAAAGTGAAGTAGTTTTGCTTTTCTGTAGTTTTTCAATGGCTTTTGGTCATGCCGACGACATTACATGAGCAGTCGTAGGTTGCGAATTTATTGCATGGACAGAGCAAAAATGTAAGTGTCTAAAGCATACACACAGTTCCATTGAATGAGAAATGTGTTTTAACAATGTCGTTCAACCGAATGCACGAAGGAAACTGTTAAAATAACCACAGCATTAACAACAACATTGAAATAAGAGCACGAGGTTTATCTGATAAACAGATGCATGAAAGTAGCGTTCGGACAAAGGCATCTATCGCTGCAGCTAAGCTGAATAAAAAGCAGATTGAACTGGTGAAACATTAAGACAATAAACACAATAAATGATATATATATATATATATATATATATATATAGAACAAAATCAAGTTCAAAACAAAGACCAAAAAAATGTTTGGTCTAAAATTAATGAAATATCGTGTAGAATTACAGTAAGAATATACTTTATAATCATAAGAAGGGGTGCGCCACTGGCTCAACTTACCCCAAGACTGTTGGCTCAAATTACCCCACTCCGACCATTTTAACAAACTTGCATCATCCAGCAGTTTAGCGCTAACATCATGCTAACAGTATAGCCTCATATTATAGCTTCCTAAAGCACAAACACATGCATTATATTTTTTCAGATTTTTCTGTTATTGTTCAAGTATGAGTCCTTGAACATAAAAAAATCACTTTGAACAGCAAGAAACAGTTTTTTGAACCTAAATGTAGTTACAAATTATTCCATGGGCCTCACTCCATCACAGGGTTAGTAAAAATGGTTAACTCTTCAAATATGTGTGGTCATATCACCAATTTTAAGGTTGTCTAGAAACAAGGGGTGGCTCAACTTCCCCACAGGCTCAAATCACCCCGCTCTCCCCTACACAGTATGAATGAATCAGTGTTTTGAATTGGTTGAGTAAATGATTCAATGACTTACTCAAAGATTGTGGCTATATGTTACTATGTCGTAGGATAAAAACATGAAAAGAGTATGTCTGAATTCATTGTATTTATAAAACATGAGACATAAAAGTATCTGAATGACCTACTGCTTCTATTGATATTCTAAAATGCATATCCAATGGATACATTACTATCCCATGTCAGCATGCATTGATTAATAGCATGTTGTAGCGCAAAAAAAAAACCCCGCAACCAACTGAGAAAGTTAATCGCAAAAGAGCGACCAGTAGGAAGAATGAGTCTGGAGCCCTGAATTGCCCCGCTAACCCCTGTCAATGATCTAGCACCCCCTCAGCACCTGCGTTCAAAATTCTCTGGCGCCGCCCCTGGTACATCGATGTATTTTTGAAAAGCAAAAATTAAGTTTGTCCAACTCTAAACCCAGTCCCCAAGTAAATTAGGTTATTAAATAAAAAACTAGCAAAACGTGTTGCGCGGTGTCCCCACCACTTTTCAAAGCAAAGTTACGCCACTGCCATGAGGCCACAGGAGGCGAGTTGTGAATAGCAGTGAAGCAATGCAACTGATGCTGTAAGTCGCATGACAAAATGACAAATGTAGTATGTCCAGATTATTTCACACATATTACACACATTCATGGGCACACTTTGTGGGCTGTGATAGACAGGATGATGTTCATACCTTCTTGATAAATGGCTATGTCTGCACAGACTTGCCAGCACAGAGGTCTGATAGCATTACTGCTGTGAAATACAGAGCTTTTGCAGAACTCTAAACTAATTTTACATGCCTGCTACTGACAAGCCCTACACCGGCCATTTGCCATGCAATCAATTAAAAAGAGTACAAAGGATACAAACCTTGTATGTTTGTTGCTTTATAAGATTATAGTTGTCTTGATTTGTGGAGGAGTCTTATTTTGATTCAATAACACTTCATTACACTTCATTGAACCTTGCTAAGTGTCAATGTGATAAGGACACAAACCACAATGATTGTTCTATAGCTGGAACAGATGAAATTGGTGTGTAGTGCTGGTGATGTTGTTTAGACAGCAGCATACTGTGTGTGTGACATGATCTGACAAGCAATACGCATCATTTATCATTTTGCACATCCAAGCAGTTTAGCTGTCTGTCACTGGCTTGCTGAGAGCTTCTTGCTTGCATTAGCAATATTATAGCTCCATTCAGAGCAGTGTTTCTTATTATCTCAATAATTCTATTTTTACTGCATTCAGCTAGACAAAAAAAAAATTCTTGGTCAGGCATAAGACACAATGGACTTGTATAATACCATTAGACCATATGAAATCACTCTCACACTAAGATGTGGGAACTCTTAGCTGATGTCACTGGGTTTTATGACAACTTGAGTATGAAGCCAAAGCTCTTGACAGTGGCGTCGGCATGTTGAGATTAAGACTTTGCAGAAGAGCTGAGTATGGATGGAGACATTCTTATTTCCTAAACATTCTTTTTCACCTAAACATGTTATCATTTACTCACCCTCATATTTTTCCAGACCTGCATGACTGACATTCTTCTGTGGAACATGGAAAAAAAATATTGAAAAATGCAGTGAAAGTCTGTGTTGGGTTGGACCACATTGACTTTCATTGCAATGAACGAAAAAAAAATGAATCACTCTTCAATTATCTTTTGCATTATGTTCTGCATAAGAACGTTAAGTCAAATACAGGTCATGAAGGTGAGTAAATGAAGACAGAATCTTCATTTTTGGGTGAACTATCTCTTTAAATTCCAGCAAACACTATATTCATAGCTCAGGACCATTCATCTAACTCGAGTAGATGGTCTTGCTTGGCTTATATTTGAAATGTTTGTGGGATGCTTGATTATGCAGACTCACTCAGAGAGCCTCAGGAGATTTAACCAGACTTCCTCAAAAACAATCGGCAATCGGTTTTGAATCGGCAAAGGAGTGCCACTCGCAGACCAAAAAACATTGCATGCATAGTTGTATAATTGTAAACATGCATCTGCTGATCTCAAGTAGACCCATTTCCACGGAAATTGTTTACTTTGAGCAATGATCGTCACAAACAAATGTTAGGCAAGCCGTGGCATAATGCTAAATTATTTCCATGACAACTCTTTTAAGAACGCATTCAAAGAAATCAAAGTGAAAGTTAGCTATCAAAGTTAGAGTTGAGTGTCATGTATCATTAATGATAATTCAGGGTTGAGTTCACTCTTTTACGTGAATTGGATCATAAGCCCTTGAATGAAACCTTGAAACCATTATTATATCTACATCTATTAGTCGAGGTTCAGTTGGCATGGTGATTGCTAGCAGTTACAGTGACAAATTAAGATCTAAAGACTCTTATGTAAGGGTTTGCTGTATGATAGAAAGCAGCTTTCACTTTTAGAGTCAATCAATGTGAGGTAAGAGGACTCTGGGTTACATGTTTGTTGGGCAACACCTTAGCACTCAGAAGCAACTCCAGGTAGGGTGTAGGTCTCTTTTTGACTGAATCACAGCTCATAAGCCTTTAATTTATACAGCTTTCACTTGGCATGATATCTTCTAAATCAAACAAAAGTATGATTACCTGTTTTCTATGTTTGAGATTCAGTAAGGAATATTTCTGAGTTGCGAGGGACGGCTTCTTTACACAGATGAATTGTCTAGGCCTGTATTTCCATGTGTACTCATGTCATTTTATGAGTCAGTAAAAAGTAAGAATGTCCTGGATGATAAAATCCTATAGAATCTAGCTTAAAATGTATGTGCAAATATTTGATTTAATTACTCAAAATGTTGTAATTATCAAAAAAGTAAAGCAATTATGTATTTTTATATAATATAAAAAGATGCTAAGCTCCTTATGCAAATAGTTGTGCCATTTCCAGGAACATTACACCTCCTAGCCATGTGACTTTAAGCTCCACAGAAATTATTAAAATGAATTTTCATTCAAAAATTGACAATAAGTTCATTGTATCCTTTGTGCACTTAATAGTATTAAATGTGCATACGTAGTGTACTTCAAATCTTAAAAGTATATTTGTAATATTGTACTGTATTTACAGATACCAACTAATTGTATTTGAAGAGTCGCTGATTGCATTTAATATAAATTTGAACTATAATGCATTTTCATTTGATTGCAATTAACAATCAAGTGTCTAAAAACATTACATTCAAGTATATTATTTCCATAAAAGCATGCTATGTATGTATTTATTTTTCACAAGGGATTAATTGGATTTTTAAGTTTTTTAAATAACTTGATACAGAGAGACAAAATAGATGAGCATCTTATCATTAACCAATGAGTGCAATACACTTTCTACATTATTTCATTACTCCAGTCACATTACCTGCTCTCTCTCTCTACCCACTTTTTCTTTGCATTTACGTTACGTCTGAACTGCAGGACGTTCCATACATAACATACTGTGCTGGTGAGGTATGGACTGGGGCATGACACCACTGAATCATTTATCCCTCCCTTTGCAATTTTCCACAACCATTTAACAGATGTTTTCATCCAAAATGACTTAAAATGTGCATATTGCAGGAACAGTCCCTCAAGAGCTCCTTGCTTTAGGGCACATTCGTGAGAGAGGAGGATTGGGATCTCAACAACTCTACAGTTACAGGGTCACCTCTACTTGGGACACAATCTAGGACCCTTAACCACCACCCCCATAGAGAAAGCACTAAATCATTTATGCCCCAGATTGTGCTGTATCGCAGGCCCATTGAATTCCATGAATTTTGAAGTTGTTGAAAAACACAGAGGTTATGCAACAAACTGAAGTTTGATTTTTATCCCTCAGAGGCAATATAATTCCTCTCGGGTGGAGTATTATAGAAATGCTGATGGTGAAATCATGCAACGGCATGCCTGGCCTGTAAAGAGTGTTATGCCAGCATATGAGCAATAACTGAGTAACGACAGCATTCGCTGATTCTTTTCCCAGACCTGCTCTTATCATTTGATTTTACAGCAGATAAAGCCTCTAATAACACACCTTAGACATTACTAATCTGGAAGTGAGTCTTCAAACCTTTTATGTAGCCCATCTTCAAATCACTCATCCATCAAGGGCTCTCTTCAAGTAGGACAAGGCTCTTTGAAAACCCTTACTGTTTGCTTATAACTAAGCATAAGACACTGACAAAACACTGATCGTAAAGGGATAGTTCACCCAAAAGTGAAAATTCGGTCATCATTTACTCACCCTCATGTAGTTCCAAACCTTCTGTGGAACACAAAAGAAGGTTTTGGCTGTTTTTGCCTATATAATGAAAGTCAATGGGACACAAATCTCACTTCACTTAAGTCCTTGGTGGAGTTTGAAAGATTTGGACCTTACTGACTTTCATAATGTAGGCAAAAACAGTTGACACAGTCATTAAAACTTAATAAAACAAATGAGCATCACATCATTAGCCAGTAAGTGAAATACACTTTCTACACACATTATTTCAAAGTCTTTGGTCCAATCACATTGCCTGCCCACTGACTTCAATAATATGAACAAAACAGCAAAAATATTCTTCAGAATATCTTTTTGGCGGGTATTTCAAAAGAAACAGTCATACAATTTTGGAACAACGTTAGGGTGAGTACATTTTTTTTTAACTATGGGTGAACTATCCCTTTAAGTTTCATGAAGGTTTTATAGTGTTGATGGAGCCAGGCTACAGTGCCAATGGCTGCTATACTTCTGTATATAGATAGATAGTCAAACCACAGTAAAAGAAGCACTAAACTTTCAGTTTATTTCGAGATTTACCAGCATGTGCTTCTTATTAAGCCTCAGAAACTGTGGTGCCACTCAAATAAAAACAGCCAATTGTGTTTTCTTTTTTTCTAGTATGTGTTAGTCATGTTAAGGTAATAGCGTACATTGTAAAATGATCAGATGAGTATCAGATGGCAAGCCTGAGCCCCAAGGGCTGTGGTTTTGTGTATGACGGCAAGTGTGGGTGCAGTGTGGGCGCAGTGGCTGCGGTGGAGGCTGACGCGTGCCGGCCCTGTGCAGGGTGTGTAGGCATTGTGCTGGCACACCCTCTCTCTCACGTCAGCTCGGCCTGTCTCTACAGGCGCGAGATAACAGCCTACGGCTGAACTCAAGCCTCCTTTCACTCAGATAGATAAATTGCAGTCCTGTATCCCCTCCGGTGGACAACAGCTCGTTTCCCTGTTGCTGCTTTACTGATAACCTTCTGCCCCATGCTAGCGATCAGATGCAGAGGAAACAAGGGGTGTAGATGTGTGGGGTTATGTCCCATGTCTCATATGAACTTAGCATTGTAGACTCACATAATTAGCTTAATAGATTACTGTTCCGTGTGAAGGGGTGGGACTGTTAAAATGACTGGTTTCTCATCAAACTTATTTGCTAAAAGCTCTTTGTGAAGTTACTCCCTAAGGAAGCATGTCCCAGATTTGAAACTTGTTAGAAGAGAGACACTACAAAACAGCTGCTGGTGAATTTAGCTGTTTGTTGTGTGCTAATGCCCTCTTCAGTTCAAGCAGAGATTGCAGTTCAACACCTTGTGTGCTACAATGCAGTACAGCATGTAGATGTTTAATGGATACCACAGAAAGAAAAAAGAAAAAGAAAAAAGGAAGCTTAAATTAGATTTGGATTGGAAGTTGATTTACCAAACATGATTTACAAAGGCTGATCATGCTTTTATCAATAATAAAAAATATACTGTAATAAAGTATTTTTGTAGTGATGTACTACAAGTTATTACGGTTTAAAATGACTATTTTATATATTATATATTTTATACTATTTTATATTTTTGTTTTGTACAATAATTTATTGCTGTGATGGTAAAGCTGAAATTTCAGCTGCCATTATTCCAGTCTTCAGTGTCATATGATCCTTCAAAAGACATTCTAATATGCTGATTTGATGCTCAAGAAACATTTCTTACTATTATCAATGTTAGGTTGATACAGTTTTTGCTGCTTAATGTGTTTGTGGAGACCATGATGTACTACTATTCAAAAGTGGTGAATAAGATTAAAATAAAAAGAAGAAAGACAGAAATTAATACTTTTATTGTAGGACAAGGACATTAAATTGATTAAAAAGTGACAGTAAATACATTATAATGTTGCAAAAAAATATATTTCAAATCAATGCTGTTTATTGAGCTTTATATTCATCACAGAATCCTGCAAAATGTATAATAATAATTTAATAATCAAAATTTATAATAATAAGAAGTATTATTAATAATTGAGCACCAGTAATAAATGATAATAAGTGAGCACTAAATCAGTATATTAGAATGATTTCTGAAGGATCATGTGACACTGAAGACTGGATTAATGATGCTGAAAATTCAACTATGCCATCACAGGAATATACAAAAAAAAGTCAATTGTAATAATATTTAACAACATTACTGTTTTTGCTATATTTGTTGTGCAATATATAGAAAACAAATTAATATCTTCATGCATGTTGATTCAGCATGAGATAATGAATTTTACTACACTTTTTGGAACCTATATTAGCTGTTAGAATATTTCAGAACTATTTTCTATTATTTGTTATGTTTCAATTTAGTGTGAAAATTTATCCTTTTTATTGTTAAATGTAAGATTTTGAAGATATAAAAATTTTATTTATACACAATGTGCCCCATCCTGGTGACCATAAAAAAAAGTATTCAAGGTATTATTTCTGTTTTTCTTTCTTTTTTTCTTAAAAAACCCTTACTCATTTGCACAAAGAGCAGCCTAGGGGCCCCTGCCCTGACCACCTTAATCCGCCCCTGATTGTTCGGTATTATCAAAAAGTGTTTCGGTATTGACTGTTTCAGGTTTGACAATTCAACCTTAATGTGCCCTTATCTTAACACGTGAGGACATAAAATGCAGACATCAATGATATGAACAGAATAAAGTCACGAAAAACACATAAAAAAATGTTCTTGTTAACAAGTTCGGTAATGAAACACAACCAAGTTTTCTGACATTATGGCAAATATATTTCAAAATGCTAAACGGTATATACTCACCATGAGGTCCAGGGTGGGAAGACTGCTTAATCTGGCCTCCTGGTCACATGGTTTGTGGTGTGGCCAAGTACTGCATCAGTGTATATAATAGACTGTTTGTGCTTGTTTTGTTTTGTTTTGTTTTTTTAAAAGGCCAGAAAAACCACGTCAGCTAAATTTCATAAGAACTTGACAAGGCACATTAGGATGAAAAAATATTTAGTTTTTAAGTTTAAAGAAGAACATATAAACCACTATTTAAATATATGTTCAGTTATTACATGAATTCTTTATATTGTCTCTTATAGAAATGATCTTGATTTTTGTAAATATGTGTCAGTTGTCCATATATGTCTTATAAAAAATAAAAAAATAAAAAAAAGCATATATATGGGGGGCAGCATTTTACACCACTTCTGTAGAATGACTCGAATACAAATACTTTGGGTGGCCTGTGAGGATGTAATGGTGTCAGAAGAGGGCGCCACTGAGCGGTTTATATTTTTATTTAAGCTTTATTTTTTACTGCTGCACGATTAATTGACTGCAGATATATTTGAGTGCTGCCTATGTCATATTTTCATGTGAGTTTCATGTGAGTGTCAATTGACATCTGACAAAAATTTGGTTTCTTATTGGAGAATGAACATGACATGAACTTTACTATAATAATCAAACATGGTGGCATAAGTGAGTGCACTTGCCATTTCCATAAAGTGTGGTCTCGGAGACATCTAGGGGCTGGTTAATCTGAAATTGATGATGCAAAAACAATAAACCGGTGGGGTGGTTGCTTACTCAAATAATTGCTCAGCAGTCTCAGTGAAAGGTTGTAAAGATAACCAAAGACCGTGGAAATTGTGCATAGACTTTGTGGTGAGAATGCCTGTCCATCCATAATTATTTCATAAACATAACTCTGAAACAACATATAGGCCTGGTTATAGAGTCTCATGGCTGCTCCTTTCACTGCTATGCAGATAATTTGCAGCTCTACCTGTCACTGCAGCCAGCCACTAGAACTGTACTCTTCTAATACTGAGATTAAATTTGCTATATGAATGAATATAGGTGTAACTGTAATGAAAACAAAACAGAATATGCAGATACAGGATCTCTTTATGGGTCCATGTTGTAACATCAGATGGAACTGCACTTTATAGCATTTGTAAAACCCATACCATTATCTACAGGCCATTTTACAAGCACTTAATCTGTCATGCAGCAATAATTCAAAGGGCTGAGATATGCACTGCATTTATAATGTAATGTCCTTTTTTTATCAATTCCCTCTACAGACAGATAAAACAGAAAAACAAATTTAAACAGCAAAACAGGAATCTTTAAAAAGCAGACTTTTAGTAGACTTTTTATTTAAACTAATTTGAAAAAGAATAAAATAACAATAACAATTAGAATTGAGAAAATTAGAAATATTATTATG
This sequence comes from Sinocyclocheilus rhinocerous, assembly GCF_001515625.1. Taxonomy (NCBI): domain Eukaryota; kingdom Metazoa; phylum Chordata; class Actinopteri; order Cypriniformes; family Cyprinidae; genus Sinocyclocheilus; species Sinocyclocheilus rhinocerous. The sequence goes on along the minus strand of NW_015655565.1, from coordinate 1,220,134 downwards.
GCTGTTTAAGATCTTATAGTGTAAAAATTGCGAAACTGTTCAAAACTGAGTCAGCTGAAGTTACCAACCCCCTTGTGAGAGGGAGAGGAGTGCTGGAGAGGACAAATGTTAGCAACCAATGTTTGTTTGCCATCGACAGAACATTTCTCTTGTCAAATAATGATTGAAGATCAAAAGTAATACAAGCTGCCACCTACAATCTAATGAGAAGCACATTATGAGATTTCTCTTAAAGGGGTCCTATTATGCTTTCGAAGGCGGACCTTCATCAAAGCCAGAACTAATCGAGCCGTTTGTGCCAGGATGGGAAAAAAAGGTATTTTAATAATGTAAATTATGTGAAAAATAATGCGTTTTTTGAACCACCAAGCATGAGAGCATGTTCTAGTACACCCCCAAAACAAATTCAAGACTTTGTAAAAGAGCATAATAGGACCTTTTGATGACATCATCAAGGGTTTGCATGAAATGCATGAAATGATAAAGCAGTCAGTGACATCATATCAGAAAACTGCCAAAGTAGATGAATTTTACAATGTTAAATAATCCAACCCTGTCTGTCAGCACAGAGAATGAGGGTGTTATGAGGATTTCCATCAAATACTGTCTACTACTGCATCATGCTTGACCTTCACCATGTTCTTCCACACTGATGTTTAAAAAAGAGAGATTTGTTACCTTTAGTTCTTTCTAAAGTAAATTATAAATCTTAATCTGTGACAGCAAAGTCAAAATTATGGCTTTCATTGCATTTATTTTTCTGTGGCTTTAATGGTTTTCCAGAAGGTTTTCCATTTAATCATAAATGTCACAGTTTCCTTGAATTAATGCAAGTGAGAGCCAAAATATCTGATCACTCTTCTACAATATTGTGCATTTTCTGCTTCTGAGTGCAAATGCATAGTGCTAAATACATTAAAGCATGAAATGGCATTTAGAATTAATTTTACTTCTGTAATGTGAGTGAAAGAATATTTAGGAGAGACTTGATTTTATCCAACTAAATGGATAGTATGGGTGTTAAAGTGCGGTCACTTTTACCATTACTCAGTAAAATTATGTGGATGAATTCAGTCATTTCGATAGGAATCCATGCCATGTGGGGAGTTTCATGTGAGAGCGAAAATGTTCCCCATGCAAGTTTCATTCATGTTTAAGTTGGTCATGCAAATCCGCTGAACAGAACCAGCAGAAAGCTGCTTGGTTTGAAAGTGACTTATGTGGAAGTGGGCAATGGTCAATTATTATTATAATTATTATTTTATTAAATTCTGTCAATGGAAAAAAAATACTCTCAATAGTCTTGCCTGTTTTGAATTGTTGGCTAATTCCTTTCAGTGAAAATACAGAATTTGCCCACTAAGGCATTAATATGTCTTATGTTAGCTAAAATGTTTTCCCAGCTTTTTGCAAGTCTGGTTCATGTATCTGCAAAGCTGGAGATGTTACTGAGCGAACTATTGAATGAATGTGTTCTGATGTTCATTGAGTTTATATCTGTGGGGCTTTGGCCCGTAACTGTCTCTGGGAATGTCTGTTTGGTTACACTTTATTTCGATAGTCCACTTTAGACATTCTACTAACTATAAGTAACTTTGTAACTACATGTCAACTAATTCTAATTAATTTGCAACTACATGTCTACTAACTCTCAGAGAAGACTGTTAGGGTAGGTTTAGGGTTAGTAGAATAAGTTGAAATATACTTGCAAAGTTTCTGATAGTCAGTTGTTGACCCATCAAAATAAAGTGTTAGAAGATATTAAGCAGACAGTCTACTAATACTCTAATGACTGCTAGTTGACATGTAGTTGCAAAGTTACTTACTGTTAGTAAAATGTCTAAAGTGGACTATCGAAATAAAGTGTTACCGTCTGTTTTAACTGGCCTGCATGAATCTCTATAAATCTAGAGGGATTGTGCAGCCTGGACTGTGGCCCTCTAAAATGTCTTCATTCTCTCTTTCTGTTCATTTCCCGTCTCACTCTTTGTCTCCTTTTCTCATGAAGGATTTACAATGTTTTCCACTTTTCTTTTGTCACTACTGGTAAGCTGTTTCACATTAAGCACATTTGTAATTTCTCTAGTGTGATATAATAATAATATACGTTGTGTTTTGGTAGATTCTGTGGTCAATCCCAGTTACAAACCTATAATCCTATGGCCTCTGCAGCTCTTCATATTTCACAGAAAGCATTTATTTAACCAGAGGAATCTAATATATTCATGCCTATGAAAATATCATCAGAAGTCAGAGTCGGAATATCATCTGTATATAGGCTAATAATAGTGTTTTCAGCAGATATCCAGTGAAATTCGCTCAACTGTGCTCAGATTTGAATAATTCATGATGTCTGAGACCATGAACTCTTCATACTCTTCAATTGCTCTTTTCAACGAAGAACCAGATTTTATCGCATTGCTGAATTCACTCTTAAAGATTTCAAAGTTCCTTAGTTGTCATATAAGTTAAAATTCCTCTGTAAAATAAAGTCTAAGGCTCACTCAGACAGTATTAAGGTCATTGACTGTAATGACCTGTTGGAGTAGTAGGTTAAAAGCGTCTGGCTTTACTGCTGCCATTCAGTTGTTATTGCAATATTTATTTTTAAATTAATAGTCCCAGTTATGAAAGTCCCAGTTATCTTGATTTATGGTTAGAAATTGTTAGATGGCATTATCCAGTATTTAATTTACAAGTCAAGTGATTATTTTTTTTTTGTAATTTTAGTAATCTTTAACTTAATATATATATATATATATATATAGAGAGAGAGAGAGAGAGAGAGAGGAACCTTTAATATTCAAAATGTTTTGTTTTTCAAATAAATAATTTACATATGCAACTCTCTGCATGTTGCATGTTGTTGTATTTTTCCCTGTTTTTGCTCTATAATAAAGGTCCCATTATAAGAGCAATGTGCAAATCATTATTTAAATATAAATATATAAATATTTTTTAAAAATATATATAATAAAATGAATATTTTATTAATTAATATTCAGATTGCAGCCACAGAATAACAGCAAGGAAAACAATTATTGGTCTTTTGGGCATCCATGATGTTTTTTATTGAATGCAGAAATCAGTGCAGCTTTGTGTAAAACAGCTCTTGTGTTCAAAGACAACTTTTGTCTTCAAAGTAACTATACAACTAACAGATAATAGATAGGAGATTGTGGAACACCAATGTCATTTTTGTAATAATGAGAACAGTCTAAATTAATTGAGAGTTTAGCATTTGATAATTTGACCAACAAATTATCAACAAATTATCACAGTTAGAATGAGAAATCCTAATTGAGTGTATCTTATCTGCCACACTCAACAAATCTGTATCCCACCATCATTTCATCTTTGTCATCTGCTGCACAGGTCACAAGAGCACTGGAGCCGGAAAACAGCTGACAAGAAAAGAAGAAGTATCCGCTTCCAGAGAACGATTGATTTGTAAAGAAGAGGAAGATCCCAGACACAGTGCCACAAACAGCCGTGGAGAACATTGGTTCAGTGACACAGGGCCTCTTGAACAAGGAATTAACACTTCCTGACTTGTGCTGCCAGGGTCATGCCAATGCCAGGGGTTCAAAATGACCCACAAGGGCATCAGAGGTCAGAGTGAAGCTTTGTAGAAGTGAGAGAGGAAGTTGTTGATGTTGTGGCACATTTGCTGCACGTTTATTTAAGGGAAGGCATTTTTCTGCCCACTGGCATTTTCTCACTCTGACTCTGCAATTTATGTTTTGGCTCTTATGCCAACAGGAAAATGAATTATAACATTTTATTGCCACATTAAAATAGCCTACCATTACCTCTCATTATTAAAAAATAAATAAATGTTGATAATTGACACCATCATAAACATGCTTATGGTTGTGTTTTCCATTATTTTTGCAATAACAATCTCCAAAGTTAATTCTAGCTAGTTCCAGCCCTCAAATTAGTTTGGTTCTGCAGTGACATTTTCAGTGACTCTTTCTGCAGGTTACATCCTTACACCAGAAGGTGACAGCAAGTAACCGTGTTTACGAGTCATTCGTTCAAATCATTCGTTCAACTGATTCATTCACGGATGCGCTGTTTTGCTGAGGCTTTGTTTATAATTAATTTCATTGACAGAACAAAAGTAAACAAAGCATTACTGTGTCTTAAATGTAAGTTACTCAACATTAAGTCGTTTATTGAACTGTTGTACATTACACTTGCATTCGTGGCTTTGGTACAATTATTGCTTTTGAGTCGCAACAGTTTCCTTTGCTGCAGTCGCTGATAGTTTTCAGTAGGCAGGCAAATTGAAAACTGAGCTGTTTTACTTATTATAGAGCTAATTCCCCTTTTCCCCTCCATTTTTCCTCCTTGCTTCAGAGTGCTTCATGATGGTGATTATTGAAATAAATTCTGGGAAGGGGTCTCCATCACTGAATGGTGATTATTACCAAGGCAGACCTGTCTCGATTAGATACATCACTGTTACTTCAGCCGGCCTCATCTGTTCCTTATTCTTCGATCTCATTTCATCAACAGGGCCCATTTCTTGGAGGAATAATGAGATCTGAAGAGAAGAGAACAGCGCTCCTGGGGTACAGACTCTCTTCATTGGGATTACTAGAGCACAGTGAGCTGAGGAGGACATAATGGAGCACAAGCTCAGGTGTAGCTAACCTATGGTTTATCTACCCCACGTTACATATGCCAGCTTTATGTTTTAATGATCTGAATGTTATGGCCATCATTTTTAACACCACAATCATATACAATTAGCACATGAAAAAACAAAAATAGAATTAATATTTTAATTCTGCTCAAATGAAATGACTTTAGTTAATTTTTCTGAAGTTTTAAAGATCAAGTCTGTAAAATGATTCAATCGCTTCCTGTCACTGATATATTATTACAATTTAAAATCACTATTTTATAGTTTAATATATTTTAAAATTTCATATATTCCAGTGATGGAAAAACTCAATTTTTAGCAGCTAGTACTCCAGTCTTCAGTGTCATCAGTCTTCATGCTCATTTGGTGCTCAGTTATTAATAATGGTTCTTATTATTATCAATGTTCAAAACAGAATGTTGAAAAGAACAGCATTTATTTGAAAAAGAAATCATTTGTAACATTATAAATGTTTTTGTTTTATAAATGTTTTTTAAAAAGTCTTTACTGTCATGTTTGATCAATTTAATCAATTGAATTTGCAGATTTTTTTTTAAAAACCTCACTGACCCCAAACTTTTGTTTGTATCACGGTTTCCACAAAAATATTAAGAAGCATAAACTGTTTTCAACATTGAAAATAATAAGAAATGTTTCTTGAGCAGCAATTCAGCATATTAGAATGATTTCTGAAGGATCCTGTGACACTGAAGACTGGAGCAATGATGCTGAAAATTCAGCTTAACTCACAGGAATAAATTACATTTGAGAATATATTCAAATAAATTATTTTCAATAGTAATAATATTTCACAGTGTTACTTTTTTACTGTATTTTTTGATCAAATAAATGCAGCCTTGGTGAGCATAAGAGACTTCTTTCAAAAACATTAAAAAAAAACCCATTCCAAACTTTTGACCAGAATGTTATACATTTATAACACTATATTTTGCATTATTTCACCCTGGCAATAAATTCCATAAAACAAACAAATAAAACTAGTAAATGCTGTTGCAGTGGTGTTTCTAATAATCTACTACAGGAGTGAAAGTAAATGTGACCTCTTTCTCTCGAGTGACTGCTGTGATCAATCTCTCTCTATTTTTTTTTCCTCTCGTGGACAGTCATGGAAACGTAATCATGATTTTTTTTAATAGCAAATAAGAATGCAACAATTATAATTTCCATGGCCTTTCATTTACCTCTATAGAAGTTTACCACACTATAGTTTACTTCTGTGTTGTGAACCTGGAAATGTAAGAAGCATGTCTAAACAAATGAGCTGGTCAGTTGAATCGTGATTATTCAGAATTTGGTAGCCTACAAATACATTAGTCTCCTGCGCTGGCAAGGTAGCTGTAATCACCAGACATGCACTTCCAGACCTCTAAGAGAGCTGGGGTTTGTGAGATGCAGGAGTAACAGGGGCAATCTTCTCAGCAGGACACATGACTGCTTATCTGACATCCTGAATGCAGGTGCACAGAGAAAGTAGGAGAAAAGCATTTCATCTCAGCTTCTGCTTAAAGCCCAGGTCTCCTGTGGCGACGACTCTGTCTTGTCACATTTACAGAGCCATTACAGTGCATTGTAAGCCCTTGTTAAGGTGCACAATTTACCACCATCTACTTCCATTCCCTGAGGTCCAAAAACTATGACTGTAAATAGGCAAAAGGGAACAACAGGGAAAATGAAATATGATAAATATTTCTTGTCCTTTGTGTGTGATTCAGTATCTTAACCTGTTTTTATGCTTATTTTAAGATTTTTGTTTGTTTGTTTTTAATTATTGTATCCAGCGCCTGTGCAGATAAAAACAGGGTGCACAGTCTGCACACAATGCCTGTGCTGTTAATTTGGTCTTGAATTAATGTGTTTCAGTCATTATTGTCAACGTGCACCTGCATAAAGTTGGCCTGTTAATAACTAAGCTTAAACTGTAAGGTCAGAGTTTATGAAGGCAAAATACCAGCTATAACTGTTAACCTATATTTTTGTACTTAGCCTATTTATTTTTTCTCAAGTTCTCAATAAAATGTTTTTTTTGTTTTTTGTTTTGGTAATATAAAACTTTTAAAGTAAGTTTACAAGCAATTATAAGTGTTTACATTCATTGTAACCTAATTATCATATTGCCAAGACATGAAAAATTATTCTAGTTTTTGTATATTCAGTGGGGTAGTGCTTATACAGTAAATAAAGCAGACTAGATTATAATACATTTTGAGAAAAGTCTTCCCAGTGAGTCTGCAGTAAATTTTAATGTCCCCATTATTTATGTCCCTGTTTTAATATACTTAACAAAATATTAAATTCAAAATGATAATAATTTGACTTCCTTGGCTTGCAGACGTGTGACAATTATTTATTTATTTATTATCCATGAATTTCTAACATGCAAAAACTGGCAATTCATTAAGAAATGCCCCAGGTGTTTCTTCATATTTTTATATACTTATTTTTTAAAAGAATGTTACAGTCAAAACATTTTAATTTGTGATACATTTATATGTTTTTTCTCAATATCAATGCATACCTTTCCTTTTATACTCTTTTACGGTTCATACTTTTTCCAAATCATACAGTTTCCTATTAACATAAAAAAGTCCTTAATGGCATAATCCTCCAGGAAGTGACATCGTTTTTGGTGGAAATATAACCATGCAAACATTAGCTATGGATTTAAAGAACTGATGTTTTGTGGTATGTGTTTGTTTCACTTTAAAACATTCTATTCTGTTTGATAAAAAAGCCCTTTGTCTTGTTCGTTTTTTTTCTTCTATTGTGTAATAGATTAAGTTTAAGTGCCTGTGTTTCACCAGCCTAAAAGACTGATGTACCAAATAAGTACTTAACTTAAGTGACATGAGCATTTTTTACAAATTGTTTTAAAAACGATATTGCATGGAATGATTCAGCTGCCATTAACAATGATCCGGTTCGTAACCTACAGAGCGCCCAGTGAGCAGTTGAACAGCAGATGTTCGAGCACGAGGAGGTGATTCAGGCGGGTGTGGGCAGTGACGTACAGACTCTCAAATAAGTACGAGCGTTCAGTGACAGACGGAGCAGAGCACACTTTAACATGTATCCTCCTGACAGCTCATCAAAACACCGGCCATTTCCCTATTACGCAGGCTTTTAACAGCGATCAAGTCAAGCAATAACATTCTCTTTTGGGATATTATTCGACTTAGAGATCGAGCCTTACAGTGGACCATCTGTTGATCAACTAAACATCGATTGCAACAGGTAGGTTCACTGTCTTCCAGTCCGTTTTTAGTAAACTATCGCCCTATATCAATCGCATTGCAGTGATTCATTCAGCGCGTGAGCTTGATTACAGTACACATGTTTACGCGTGCACTGTTCAATGAAAATGACACAAGCAGGTTAATTAATGGAAGTGTGCAGAACATCTTATTCATTCACTTTTAAGCGGCATTGCGAGGCACGAGGATGAGAGTGTGTATATGTGCTGTGCATATGTTACAGTTGGTGAATTTATAAACAGAACAGACTATTTTGAAATGTTTCTAGTAGACAAAGGAGAAATGTTGTCCTCAACTGTTATAAATATTCATATTAAATCACTGACACAGATAATTAAGTCTTTCATCTGAGTAATCTGTCACAAGTACATCTTGAAACTACTTTCAGTGATCATAGTCTCAGTGACCATTACCAGTAAAATATTTATGGATTACTTTTTCCCCCCAAAAGTCAGTAATGGTGTCAGTGAGTTTTGACCTTGTCCTGGCTTCAGCAGGTGGTGACATTTAATGTTCTTACAAAACTGTTGTACAGTAATACAAATCAGTTGGTCAGCTGCTGTTATGTGTAGTTTTTTAATGTGGGGTGGAGACACAAGTCTATAAGTAATACATGTATATACATGTTATATAGTGTATGATTTTAACTCTTGAATCTTTTTTAACCACAGGCAGTTTGTGCTACACGGTTTCTTTTGATTCATTCTCAGATAAAAAGGCTGTGAATTTCTTCGTATTTCATTTATTCCAACTGTTTTAAATTGCTGGTCTTTTTGCTTCTTAAGAGGTCGTGTGCACTAGTAAAATGATTAAAATTAAAATTAAGAATGTCTCTTTTTTTCATTTTTTGTTTTTATTATAAAAATAGTTTTTTGTATAATTTAAACGTTTTTATTCTATAATATTTTTTTATGGTGTTTTCTTTTTTTGGTGGTTATATTAATTCTTGCATTCCCTGGGAATCAAACGTATGACCTACTGTTGCTAACACCGTCCTCTACTGTTCAAACTACAGGAAGACTAATAATATAGCACTGTATTTTTAACATGCACTATATTATTAGAAGGTTCATAGTCTTAAGGGTTTGCATCAAGCTCAACGGTGGTCTTCCTCCTTGTTCCCACAACTCCTGCACAGGGCATGGTTTCCGTCGCTCCTTCTCTCCCTTATCCGTTTTCCGCCAGAAAAGGGAGTGAGAGGGAAGATCACACCACGGCCTTGGGCTTTTGTTTTTGGTATGCACTGCTGGCCGGTGACCGGGCGCTCTTTTGCCTCAAGACAAGAGCACGCATCATGCCAGACTGGTTGTCAGGAGAGAGTTGACGCAGTCAGCTTCAGTCTGTCCCGCTTTCGGAGTCTCCTTCTCTCTGTCTTCCGTTCTATCTTAGTCTTTCTTAGCCTCCTCTCAGAGGAATTATAGGAGTTAAGAGGGTTTGAGGTTACTGGGTTTTTAATGGGAAGATTAGTTTCCCCGTTATCTGTATGGTGGGAATGAACAGAGGATTTTACTGTCGGCGCTTGACCAACCTCTACAGCTGGTGATTTGTATGAAGTTGCATACTAAATGCATATTTAGCATTTTACATAAGAAATAGCTATCTAAAAATACAATGACCTGCACTGTAAACAATGTCTACTAAATTTACAATGTGCAATAAATAAAAATTTACTCTAAAAAAATCACAGCTGTGGTTGCCAGAAATTCAACACAAAAATACACTGAAAATGTTTCCACAATTAAATATACTTAGACTACCAAAATGTACCAAAACTACTAAAATGTACTGATAGCCACCATGATAATACAGCTCAATAGAAAGCCACAATAAATCACAGTAGTTCATCGTAAGTGGACTGTCCATAAAACATGGCCAATACTTGTATACAGACAGTTCACAGGGTTATACATACAAAGGCAAAACACCATGATGGTACTAAAATAATTTGATAACAAAAATATAAAAGAAACATCTATATAAATAAAATACAATCATATGTGATGTCACAACTTTTACTGTTTTTCAGCATAAATTAAATGGTAATTATGGTAGTTAAGTATAATAGGTTTACATAAAAACAAAAATCATAATTTATTACAGTATTTTACAGTACAATTATGTATAATATGATGTCAAACCACTTACAATTTTTCATCATATACAGTAAGGTAACTTACATTTAACCAATTAACCGTTTTTTACTATAGCATTTTATAGTATTTTTCTGTAGTGTGTGATGCGCAAAAAGGGATATAATTTGACATCTTTATTACCTATCATGCCGATGCAAAGTGGTAATGAGAGTCTTTGGTTTCAATTAATGTCGCTAATCAAAACTCGCATATTAATAATTCATGAAATATAATTTTAATTATTTATAAAAATAGTAAATTAAAAATAATAGTTTTACCATTTTATGTGAAATTTAATGTTTGCAATTCACAGCATCATACTTTTTTTTCTGTCATTTTGTCATGTTGCAGGTACTTGTGCTCTGTGCAGGGTATGTTTTGGCCAGTCTGCACTGAAACGAGAGTTCAAAAGTCCTCTGCAGACTCACCGTTGGCTAACTGCCTCTCCCGCAAGTACAGTCTACACCGCTGTATAGGTAAGAGTCATTTTAACAGACTTCTGTGTTAAATTTGTAAGAACTAACATGTGCCATTAGAAATGCAGCACTGCAAAGAGCTGAGAGAAATAAAAATGTGTCTTCATGCCTTGATTAATTTTTATGTATATTCTGTGTTAGAGAAATGTAAATGTTCCCGAGGCAGATCTTTAGGCCTTTACGAATGCAACTTAGATTCATACTATCACTGAGCTGTACGCAACAGGTAGGCCTGTCGCAATAATCAATATATCAACTTATCGCGCAATATATGTACATGACCTCAATAATTTTTGGTGATGCAATATATCGCACATTATATTTACTTAAAAATTTGTGTCACTATGTTTTGTACATTCCACTTGCGCCTGTGTCTTTTGCAGCTTCTCGTACATAACGTGGTGTAGTCATGAGGTGCTAGTCCAAATAAAAAAAATGCTTCTACAAACAAAGTTTCATCTGCAGATATGGTCTTGTTTAGGGATCTGTGCCTTTGTGCATACGGACATCTGACTGCTAAGTAGTGATTGTGTTTTTCAGCAATAGTGTGCACCCTTAATTTACAGAGAAAAGAAGGTCAGGGAAAAATCT
>NW_015655565.1:1204004-1208381 GCF_001515625.1 Sinocyclocheilus rhinocerous | reverse complement strand
CTAAATATTCTTAAAATTAAAAGTTTGTTGTCATTTGGAAGAGTGTAGGCCTTGCATTATTATGCTGTTACATTATGATTATATATTCAGGGGCATAAAATGGTCTTTAAAATGACAATAATATCGCTTATCTCAATTATTTCTGGGGCAATATATCGCACAACAAAAAGTTGTTATCGTGACAGGCCTAGCAACAGGTTGAAAGTTTATTAAACTGACCTAAAATTGGCAGATATGCAAGAAACGCAGCTGCTTTTTAGTATTCACAAGCTAATAGCTTCAAACAAATATCTGCTATTAAACTGTAGTGAGACCAGCTTTATGAGCGTTCCTCTAGAGCATGACGTTTGTCATGAGACCAGCTTTATGAGCGTTCCTCTAGAGCAGTGTTACTCATTGCGCGGCTCGCGAGCCTCATGCGGCTCGCCAAGCTTTGATGTGTGGCTCGCATGGCAGATGGCAGTAAATAATGCGATGATATGATCAATACAGATATTTAATAAAAACATTAAAAACAAGCAGGACTATGTCTAAGCCATTATAAAAACTCACACCGTGTCTACACTGGACACAAGCGTCGTGGTGTGACGCGACAAAAGACAATAGAACACATTATAATTATGGCCCTATGATTTCTGCGATGCGGAAAACGCGGACGGAATTGCGGAATCCAGTCATAAAAACAGAATTTACTGTATAACGCGGAATGTCACGGAATTTGTCAAAGTTTGGGTGAATAAATCAAAAGTAGGTCATTACACTTAAATCAAATCGCAATATTGACTGGTATCTGTAAATTTTAAGCTGCAAAAATAACATTTAAATATGAATCCTGCATGTCTCTTTATGAATGAATGGCACAGACGCGTGGTTTCATTTACTACACACATACTGAAGTGTGCAGTGTTTTCAGCGTCTGCTGTCTCGCTAAATGAGAACATAAATACATGAACAACAGTCAGTGTCTGCTCTATTACAAATAATTTATATTTTAAAAATACCCAAAACAGCGGAATTACAAGATGGAAATATAGACTAGAAAGATATTTAAACTTGCTCTGCCCTTACGTCCATGACATTGACTCACTGCGGAGTTGTTTTGGCAATCTTTCCAGCTCTTAACGCCGAATGTGCTCTTATGGTTTGATACATGATGGGCTAATGTAGAAGCAAATAACTTTAATAAAAAATAACTTTTAAAAATAAACCCCTTTGTATTGCATTGCATATTGTATGTTCAGGGATGACAGATTGAGAAGCAGACATGCTATTTATGACTGGATGTAACTTTTCATACTTTGCAGTAAAAGTGGCTCTCCTATTAACTTTGTCCTATAAGTGCGGCTCTCGTGAAAAAAATAGTGAAGATCACTGCTCTAGAGCATGACTAATGTCAATAGTCATGGGTTCAATCCAGGCAATGCATGAACAGATCAAATCATCTACCGAAGCATCTACCAAATGCATTTAAATGTAAATGATGTGTATACTGTGTATACAGATCATTACGAAAGAAGAACACATTTTACATGTATTTGTTATGTGATAAAGAATAAGAGTAAGTTGACATATATGTATATATATATATATATATATAGGATATAGACCCTGTTCCCCTCACACACACACACACACAGCCACACCTACCTAAAACGGCTCGTTCTAACACGCCCCCACATACCTACGTCACTATTTGGGCGGCGTTATGCAACTCTTCCCAGATAGTGACGTAGGTATGTGGGGTGTGTTAGAACGAGCCGTTTTAGGTAGGCGTGGCTGACTCTTAACTTTTATAAAGAATATCTCTTTGGATTTGAGACTTTAGTCTTTGCAACTTTACAGATCTTCTTTATGCACCAAGAGCTTGTAACACTCCAAAGAGAAAGGAAAAATTGAAATCGCATCATATGACCCCTTTAATGAAAATATACTATCGTTCAACAGTTTGGGGGTCAGTATTTTTTATTTTTTTTATTTTTTTTGTGGAAAGATATTGATACTTGAAGCAAGGACACATTGAAAATCAAAAAATTATGATGATAAGATGTATAATTTTTTTGGGCAGACAATGTATTATTATTTTTTCCCCCATAAACTGTTTTGCACACTGATAATAATAAGAAATATTTCTTAGCACCAAATCACCATATTAGAATGATTTCTGAAGGATCATGTGACATTGAATACTGTAGTCACCATGGTATGCCATCACCAAAATAAATGACATTTTAAAGTATATTATAATAGAAAACACTTATTGTAAATTGTTATAATATTTCACAATATTGCTGTTTTTTAATCTATTTTTAAATAAATGCTGCCTTGGTGAGAATGAGAGACCTTCAGAAATATTTAAAATATCTTACTGACTCCAGTCTTTTCAATTGTAGTGTTAACAAGACAGTTCCAATCTGATTGGTAAATACTGCATTCTGGCTCTGCTAAAATACACAATATAGTAACCGTTATGACATGAAAGGTGTTTAACTAGCTATTGAGTATATGACTAAGCAGTGGCAACAACTATGAACCTATATCTTCTAGTGCAGAAGCTTTTTGATGCCAAGGACCTGTAACTTTCCAAAAATACAATATTTTCTTATAATACCTAGTTTCCCTAATTTGTGTGAAAAATAATGTGATATTGAAACATATTTAAAAATCCTTGGCCACCAGAGACCTTAACATTTTATGAGTGCATTTGAAGTTGGAAAATGCATTCTAGACTGATTATATCGTATTTAGCCATTGATTTAAAAATTGTTGGTATGCTGATTTTGTTTGCAAGCAATTTGAACCTCTTAATGCATTTGCTTCCAATAGGTCATTGATTATTTGAATGTGCTTTTCTTCAAGAGATTGAAAGTTAAGAACTGTTCATAACTGCTCACTAGAACAGATACAGAATGAATGATATTAGCAGTGCCTTTCCTGTTAATTTCTCACTATAAATGGAAAGCTTCCTGTCGATTGTGTATTAGGCTGCAACAGGTTTCAGTATCGATGTGTGAGGAGTTCAACACGACTTACATCAACAGTTCCCTGTTGATGATATGACAGCACTGAACTCGTCCGCCTTTACCATGTCCGAGTATCCCGAGGGAGACAGCCCTCTACTTCAGCTGCAGGAAGTGGACTCCAGCAGGGTGGGAGGCCACGTCCTCTCTCCTATCTTTAACTCCTCCTCTCCATCCCTGCCGGTGGAGAGCCACCCCATCTGCATCCCATCACCCTACACAGACCTCGACCATGACTTCACCACTCTGCCCTTCTGCAGTCCCACTCTGCTGGGTTACGGCACATCTCCTCTGTCCGACTGCTCATCAGTACGGCAGTCGCTAAGCCCCACCTTCTTTTGGCCACCTCATAGCCACGTTTCCTCACTTGCATTGCATCAGCAACAGACTCGACTACAACAAAACCATCCAACTGGTGGGACATGGGCGGAACTTACACCACATGATCACGGCGAAGAGGAAAACTGGTATGTGTACCAGTATATACAATTATTTTTTTACTTCGACAATTACATAATACTGGCTGTCTAGTTACTAGCATAAAAGCTACTCAGATGCGTGTGTCTGCTCTGCTCCATAGCAAACCGCTGGCAAAGAGGGTAGCAGATGCAGAGGAGACTTCTACCTCTTTGAGAGGTAAAGCTGACATGCACTACTGTGCCGTCTGTAGCGATTACGCTTCTGGATATCATTATGGCGTGTGGTCGTGTGAAGGATGCAAAGCCTTCTTCAAGAGGAGTATACAAGGTATCGCTCTCTGAAATTACTCATGTACTTTGTTGTGTACTTATTAGTAGGGATGCACCGATATTAAAAATCTGGGCGATATTGATCATCTGAAAATTATTTTCATGTTATGACCTATAACCAATAAATGCCTGATATTAAAATTCTATTTGTCTAAATTAATTAAAAAATAAAACACTGAAAACTGAAATCAATCATTTTAAATGGTTAGTTCACCCAAAAATGAAAAATAGCCCATGAATTACTCACCCTCAAGGCATCCTAGGTGTATATGACTTCCTTCTTTCAGCCGAATCCAGTCGGAGTTATATTAAAAATGGTCTTTGATCTTTCAAGCTGTTTAATGGCAGACAGCGGGTGTTGCAGTGCATCAGTCCCTAAGTGAAATAAAGCGCATCCATCCATAATAAAAAGTGCCTCACAAGGCTCCGGGGGGTGAACAAAGGCCTCCTCTAGCTAATCCATGCGTTTTTGTAAGAAAAATATCCATATTCAAAACGTAATAATCACTTTATTGTAGCTTGCGCTCACTGTTGTAAAGGGAAGCAGTTCCGGGCGAATGATGTATGAGGTCAGCTTTGCGCATGCGCCGCTCAGAAGTGACGAACGCGGA